>NC_060269.1:117434543-117520661 GCF_021613505.1 Equus quagga
AGGCAAATGGTACATGTGAGTCCTTCCATACATTAAAGGTGCCTGGAAGTGCTGGATGATACTTTCACTTTTATCCCATTGGCCATCACTTGGATGCTTGGCCACCCTAAATGTAAGGGAGGCTGGGAAATGTAGTCCTCTTTCCAGCAAACTTGTGCCCAGGTAAAAATTTTATTATTATGGAGAAGGGATAGTGTATTCATTTGATAGTGTTGTCATAACAAAGTCCCACAAACTGAGTGGCTTAAACAATAGAGATTTATTCTCACAGTTCTGAAGACTAGAAGTCAAAAATCAAGGCATCAGACATCCCACTTTGGTGGCCCAGGGTTCATTGCTTCTGATCCCGAGTGCGGACCTATGCACCGCTTGTCAAGCCATGCTGTGGCTGGCGTCCCACATATAAAGTAGAGGAAGATAGGCATGATAGGCCAGGGCCAATCTTCCTCAGCAAAAAACCCAGGAGTATAGGTGGTGGATGTTAGCTCAGGTCTAATCTTCCTGAAAAAAAAAACTCAAGGCATCAGCAGGGTTGAGTCTTTTTGAGGTCTGTGAGAGAAGGATTTATTCCAGGACTCTCTGTTTGGCTTGGAGAGCCAAGCCATCTCTCTATGTCTCTTCACATAACCTTCCTTCTATGTGTATCTCTGTGTCCAATTTCTTCTTTTCATGAGGACACCAGTCATATTGGGTCATGGTGCACTCTAATAACCTCACTTTGACTTGGTTACCTCTATAATGGCTCTATCTCCAAATAAGGTCACATTCTGAGGTACTGGGGCTTACGACTTCAACATATGAGTTTTGGGGAGATACAAGTCAACCCAGAACAGAGAGCTTAGATATTACAGGACAACTGTCAGTCTTGGCCACAATGCCCAAATTATGAAGGCTCTTACTTTGTGCCTGAACTACTGGCACAATCCATCTCCCCCTGCCAAGCTGGTTATTTATGGGAGTTTACAGGGATGAGTCAGCCCCATTTCTCTTTGGCTTTTCTTATCAAGACACCTCAGGAGACCCATTAGCATAGGGCATGTGTGTATACATGTGAATGTGTCTCACTTTGTTCTCAGGGCTCCACACTACTTGTGCCCCAAGTAATACTACCACTGGCTAAAAATAACAGTTAACCTTTACTTTGGGCAAGCTATACTTTAGGTGCTATGCTAAACACATTGTATGCGTTATTTCATTTGAACTTTACAACAACTTTATTAGGTGGGTAGTAGTTTTATCCCCATCTTTAGGAGAGAAAACTGAGGTAAAGAGAATTTGCCCAACTTATCCAAGGTCATGTGGCTGGTAAGTAGTAGAGAACCCACATTTGTCTGATTCTAGAGCCTTTACTCTTAACCACCATACCACACTGTTCCTCGAAAAGCTTTCAATAACGCAGCAGCCATAGTGCATGCCTCCATCCCTCGGTCAGGGCCTAAAACCTCAAGATAGCTCAGAAGAACAGCTGCTTTCCCTTCTCCTATGGTCTGCATGTTACTTCTACATCTCTTTCTTTTTCAAAAGCATCTACATTCCCCTCAAGTTCTAGAGATCTTAGCTCCAAAATATATTTTGAGTCTTTCCATTTGCATCTGGCCCCACTGCCACCACCAAACAGGTAAGCCCCTAGAATTCTATAATCTGCGGATGCAAATTAGGTCATATTAACTTTAATGCATATATTAGTTAGGATTAGTCTGGAACATCCTCCAAACTGGTTCTCCCACTTTCACTCTTGCCCCTGAGATCTGGTTTTCTAATGTATGTCTGTTTTCCAGAGTATAAACATTTAAAAATGCAAACTAGTTCATGTCAATTTGCTGATTAAAATCCCTACCTATGTCCCTGCCATCATCTCTACCTCTCTTGCCTTGCTCCCTACACTCTGGCCACAGAGACCTTTGGTTCTTATCTTGAAGAAAGTAGCTTTCTGCTTTCACATTCTACTAGCAACTCTCTTTCTTTAGATGCTTGCCTTCATGTCTCCCTCTCATCCTTCATGCCTTACTATAAATGCCACTTCTTGGCAAGAAGTACCAATCTTGACCAATCATCGACTAATCTAAAGTATATTTCCACCATCCCCCTTCATTACATTTCCCTGTTTCATTTTCTTCAAGACACTTTTCAAAAGCTGAAATTATCTTAATTGCTTATTTGTTAATTATCTGAGGACCCCCTCACACAACCAGAAGGTAAGTTATCGCTCTCTGCTTGCATTGCCAGAGCCAGTAGAGTACCTAACGCACAGTGGATGTCTATACAATAAGTGTTAAAGAATGAGTGAATGAATGCATCTCCCAAGGCATGGTGCACAAAACTCCTTCTTCCTCCTTCTATCTCAAAATGAAAAAAATCCCAACTAAATAACCTCAGAAAGAAGCACCAAATTAACTCTTCCACAAACAGCCAGCTTGAATTCCAGTTTCAGCTCAGCACGTACACCAGTGAGGCTAATCTGAGATCTTTCTACATGTCTCCCAACTGTGATCACTGACCTACATGGCCTACACAGCACCATATAGCAGCCTCGATGGGTTTTAGAGTCAGATTACATTCTTGAGGCAGAGACTGTCCGACACCCTGCTTTCTGGAATTCACTAAACTTTGGCCAGATAACAGGAGAGGAAAGTCCACTTAGAAGGGAATTTAATAATGTTTTCTACGTGCCAGGCCTCATTTCAAGAACTTTATATATGTGAACTTACAATGACTGAAAATTCTGTGCTATCATTATAACCAATTACAGATGAGGAACCAGAGACACAGAGAGGTGAAATAGCTTGCCTAATATTATACAGACAGTAATTCAAAGACTTGGGATTTGAACTTCAGAAGTTTAGCTCCATATAACTTAATAGCAAAGAAACAAACAATCTGATTAAATGGGCAGAAGATCTGAATAGACATTTTCCCAAAAAAGACATACTGATGGCCAAAAGGTACATGAAAAATATGCTCGATATCATTAATCATCAGGGAAATGCAAATCAAAACCACAATGAGATATCACCTTACACCTGTTAGAATGGCCATTATCAAAAAGAGAAAAAGTAACAAGTGCTGGTGAGGATGTGGAGAAAAGGGAATCCTTGTGCACTGTTGGTGGAATGTAAATTGGTGCAGCCACTATGGAAAACAGTATGGAGGCTCCTCAAAAAATTAAAAATAGAAGTACCATATGATCCAGCAATTCCACTTCTGGGTATTTATCCGAAGAAAACAAAACACTAACTCAAAAAGATATAGGCACCCTTGTATTCACTGAAGCATTATTTACAATAGCCAAGATATGGAAACAACCTAAGTATCCATTGATGGATGAATGGATAAAGAAATTGTGGTATATATCACAATGGAATACTATTCAGCCATAAAAAAGAATGAAATATTTTGCAAAAACATGGATGTACCTGGAGGACATTATGATAAATGAAATAAGTCAGGCAGAGAAAGACAAATCATAGATACAGAGAAAAGATTGGTGTTTGCCAGAGGTGGGGGGTGGGGAGTGGGAGAAAAGGGTAAAGTGGGTCAAAAGGTAAAAAGAAAAAAATGCCAACCACATAGCTGGTCATAAATATACATATTCAGGAGATCTGATGAATAAAAAAAATATATTGACCTTGTGCCTTATTTTCCTCATATTTAAATAGGAAGAAAATAAATTCATATTTACACTTCTGTTAATTGACATTTGGATTTCCCATTCTTTGGTAATTATAAACAACACTGCTGTGAACTTTTTTTAATATTTCATACTGCACTTGCACAAGAATTTCTATAGATAATATACTTTAGAAGAAGGTTTGTGGATCCTAGAGTACGTAACTTTATCTGGATACAAAACAATGTAATGTTGATTCCTAAAGTTAAGACTCTTATTTAGACTTTTATGAGTAGAGTTAACAAAGATGTAATTTCAAATTAGTGGGAAATGATGGGATATTCAATAAGTATTTCTAAGTAATTGATTATCCATTTGAAAGTAAATGAATTTGGGGCTGGCCCTGTGGCCGAGTGGTTAAGTTCGCGCGCTCCGCTGCAGGCGGCCCAGTGTTTCGTTAGTTCGAATCCTGGGCGCGGACATGGCACTGCTCATCAGACCACGCTGAGGCAGCGTCCCACATGCCACAACTAGAAGAACCCACAACGAAGAATACACAACTATGTACCGGGGGGCTTTGGGGAGAAAAAGGAAAAAATAAAATCTTAAAAAAAAAAAAAAAAAGTAAATGAATTTGAATCCTTATCTTTCCTAGCACATAAAAACAAAAAAAGAAGGGGTTGGCCCTATAGCCTAATGGTTAAGTTTGGCACACTCTACTTCAGCAGTTCAGGTTTGCAGGTTTGGATCCTGGGCGTGGACCTGCACCACTTTTCAGCCATGCTGTGGTGACCACCAACATACAAAGAAGAGGAAGACTGGCACGGATGTTAGCTAACGGCAAATCTTCCTCAAGCAAAAAAGAGGAAGATTAGCAACAGACGTTAGCTCAGGATGAATCTTCCTCTGCAAAAAGCAAGCAAGCAAGCAAGCCAGCAAGCATACAGCAAGAAAATCCCCATCAGCCTTCAGCTCAGGTCTCATTGACTTGGTCATCCCTGGGGAGTCTGGGAAGGCAAGTTTTCAGCTTTCCAGCTTCTAAGGTAGAGGAAGACCAAGGAAAAGGACTTTGGAATAAGCGTTCAGTGAGGCAACCTCAGGCATTCCATTCCATTCTGTAGGTTTAATGATTTATGTTTGCATGGAAGTTCAGTAAAAAATACAAAAAGAAGTTTAGCTCCAGAGTCCATGTTTTTAACCCTCATTACAAAGAAGATTTGGAAGATGGGGACCAGCCACACATAGTAAAAACAGGACTGGAAGAGACAGAAGTATGTTCTGAAAACCTCTTGGATTATACACTAAGAACATCTTACTAACCAATAGGCAAATATGAAGTGTTCTGTCACTCTTTCTCAATCTTTGTGAACTTTTTAAAAGCTCTATTTGTTACAAGTTAAACAAATTCAAATACAAATTTTGTTACCACCAGGTTCCAAAAGAAAGACCAATTCTTCATGGTACCAGTGAGGCTTGAAAGAGAAATCAGAAACTAATTCTGTGTCTTCTGACTAAATCTTGGACCCTGCTCAGTGTGACTCTTTGTCTTATTTAGTAATCTGTCATACGGCCTTAAGTCAGTCATATCACCTCAGAATGCTTTTCTTTCCTCATTAGGGCCAGTGAAGCACACAGACTGAGACACCAATTCCAAACTCAGACCAGTGACATTGCAGCTACTACCTACGTGACCTTGGACGAGGTCGATATTACTTCAGGAAGCTTGTTTTCTCATCTTTTAAAGTTGAGATAATGCCCACTACAGAAGGTTGTAGTGAGGATTAGTAAGATAAAATATGTAAATTTTTGCCATATAGTAGATGCTCGATAAATATTTTTATTCCAAATATTATAATATATAATATTTAGTTTTTTCTTAGAAAACAGACCTTACCCTCAGTAAACTTACTAAGAGACATAGATTAGGTAGACATAGATTCTCATTTATTAACTGCTATTTCTTTGGGAGCTCCTAGGCACAAAGGCAAAGTGTCTTAAGGCAATTATGTTTCAGTTGGGACAATGAGAGCTGCACATTCTATCTACATTAAGAACTAGACAGTGGTAAATATTTTAAGTGAAGGACAGCCATGAGTATTCAGAGAAGGAAGAAATTGCTTTCACCTCCACGAGGTGGGACACCGAGTAGAGAAAGGGCATTTGCGCTAAATCTGGATGTCACTAAAGAGTAGTTTTTCTCTGCATAGCCAACAGACTAAAATAATTACTTTGCCCTCTGTGGGATGCTTCATCACTTTGCACTACTTTATTATTAAATTTATATCAGATTGTAATTCTTGTTTCTGTCTCCTACGAATTGTGCGCTTCTGGATGGCAGGGACTGTGTTATCACCACTGCATTTTCTAGCACTTGATTCAAGGAACAACTATAATAATGAGAGAAATCACAGAAAGGCTGTTTTGGTTTTCGGTTTAGTCCAACGTTGAGTGTGGCTCTAGAGTCTGACTGATTTTCACTTCAGACTGTGCCTCTTACTTGGCACAGGTAAGTGACTTTTAAGGTTGACAGATAAAATACAGGACGCCAGGTTAAATTTGAATTTCAGATAAACAACTAATAATTTGTTAGTGTAAATATGTCCCATGCAATACTCTGCCCAGTATTTGAGGCACACTCATAACAAAAGACTTACGTTATTCGTTGTTTATCTTAAGTTTCATATTTAACTGGGCGTCCCGTATTTTTACTTGCTAAATCTAACAACCTTAATGACTTCTCTACTTTTGTTACTTGGAAATGGGGAGGAAAATAATACCTTCTTCTTAGGATAATCTATATAAAGCATTTCACGCACAGTAAATCCTTAATTTACCTTCCAAATCAGGACACTTTAGTAAGAGACATGCCAAACCTCCGGGACAGTGGCCCCGAGGGCACCCCAAAATATCATTACCCTTATCAGACGGCTTTCTAAAGAGTGCAGAGGAAGGTCAATAGAACTCTGAAAATTTTGCAAAATGCTTTGAGAGATTTGCAAATCTACTTTCAATAAAATAGTTTAAGAGTGTTTACATAACGTCCCACCAGGCAGAAAACGATGCTCCTTAGTTACGAGAGCGCTAGCAGTGTCTCTGCGCACGCGCACAGGGGCCCCTGGGTCTCCCCGCCCTGTCCCCGCCCTTACCAGCGAGAGTCACGTGGGCGAGCCATCTCGAAGGAGGAGCGGCCCGGGTCTTGTCACGTGACCCCGGCTCTGCTTAGCACAGGGATGGAGCCGGAAGAGGGGACGCCCTTGTGGCGGCTGCAGAAGCTTCCAGCCGAGCTGGGCCCGAAGGTGAGGAGGGTGCGGTGTTGGCGGCGCGGGGCCGGGGCGCCGGGACGGCCTGGCGTGCGGGACTGGCCGGGTCAACCGGGACGCCGTGGCTGGGCTCGCTTGGGCTGGCAGGGGAAGGGAGGGGGAGGGGGCGTGATTTCGGGTGGCCGGCCCCCTGCTTCCCCTGGAGAGCCGAGGAGCCCTAGGCTTGGGGTGCCACCTCAGCCCCCCGGCTTGGAGTTGTCCCTTGAGGGGCCTTGCGCGCAGACATGCCCCTGGCCCGTGCGCGGCCAGGGACCAAGGACCCTGGGCTGGGGGCGGAGCTGCCACGTAGACTTTGGAAACTTACAGCGTGGAGTCGGCGGTTTGCAGCCTCTCATTTACGTTTCATTCATTCATCCAACACTTACCTCCCGAATGCTCTCTATGCACCAGGCATGGTCCTAGGTTCTGGGGACACCGTGGTGACCTAGAGAAGGATACCCTGCCCCCTTGAGGGCGACAGAAAAAAAAAATTGATAAGTGCTACCAGTAACTGGGCGCCTTACTATAGGTAGGGTGGCCCAAGGGGGCCTTTCCCTCAAGAGGTTGGCACCTCAAGTCTGAGAAGGAACCTGGCTGGTGAGAATCTGAAAAAAGCAGACTCATTCGTTGGTGCAGCCAGTTTTCGTTGAAGTCTGCTGTGTGCTGAGTGCCCTGATGGGAAAAGGTAAACTGGTGAATGAGACACAGCCTGCGCCCAGGCGGAGCTTGCTATGTAATAAGGTAACCAAACCGAGTTATCCAGGAATGAGCTTGGACAGGTAGCAGCCCACATTTGAAGGGGCAAAGGAAGGCTTTCCAGAACGGGAAAATCCCGATTTCTAGGTTGAGTCCTGAAGGCTGAGTAGGAACCAGATAGGCTAGAGGGGAGAGGGTGTTTCAGGCAGAGGAATGGCAGCTACAGAGGCTACAAGAGAGCCAGTCCCCGGGGGCTTTGAGGACCCGCTGTAATTCTGAGAGGCTGAAATACAGAGTGAGCAGCAGAGCAGGGAGACTAAAACTAGACAGCTGAGCAGGAGTCAGGTGGCTCAGTCTTTATATGTCACGCTGGTGTGTTTGACCTTAACATCAAAGGCACTGGCAGGTTAAAGTGTTGTTTCTGGCAGCAAAATTTTAGTGAGTTTGAAAGATGAAATGTGGAGACAGTAAGTACATATAATAGTATCTCGGCTGTGAACTGTGAAAGGAAGCAAACCCAATGGTTACCAAAAGAGGAAAATCTGAGAAGTGTTTTCTCCCTTGAACTTTCAAGCAAAAAACCTTAGTGCCTTAAGTATTAGACGGGAGGGAAATTTGCCTACCCCTGAAAGAAAGCAATATGGATATGCAGAACTGAGCGGCCACGTTAGCTCTGGGGGCGGTGGTTCTGTTTGCCTTCTGGCTTCAGCTTACTAACACTTTGTATTGTAAATAATATGTTAATATGTTGACTTCTGCCTCCTCTGTCCTCCAACAATTCAGGCCTCATTAAGCCTTCCTTGAACACAACTGCTTAACTGGCTGGCTTGCCTTTGGTCTCGCTCTCATTCTGAACTCCTTCGGGGTACATTGTTTTATGTCCCCAGTTCTTGAGAGTTTGTCTGGCTCAAGGTGGGTTCTTAATTAGTGTTTGTGGAAGGAAGGAATCAATGCGTACTAAACTCAGCTTTATCCCGGGGGGGCAGTTATCTGGATCCTAAGCTTTGGTGGGTTGGCCTTCAGTGTCATCGATAGGCAGTTTTAAATAAGTCATATAAAAATTGACTATAGTGGAGCCATTTTAAGTGGAGTCAGAGCTGCCTTTCCAGAGAAACTGCTTTGCTGTCTGGAACCTTGAGCTGGGCCAAACCTTTGGACTGGGCCAAAATGGCAATTGTGTTACAAGCAATTGTTTGAAAAGTCAGCAGGAGAACAGACATCCTGGTCACAAAGACTGAGGATGGTGGATTTTGGAAGATAGAATCACTAGTCAATCAATGTTTAGCCAAGACTAGCTCTCTGCCTCCAACTCCAATTAAAATTCCTTGTAATACAATCTCCTTTCTTTGCTTTTATAAGCCCCTGACTTTTACTCCCTAGCAGGACACGTTTTGGGTTTCTACCTGAATCTGTATCTCCCGAATTACAATTCTAATTGCCCCAATAAATATCTGCTGTTTTAAATTGTGGTGATTTTCACCTTGGTTGATAGTGCAACTTCTGTTCCATTTACCATGGGTGAAGGGTGGGGGTGGGGGGCTAAGCCTACAGAATGGTATCAAAGGGTATGTGGTAGGTAGCTTTTTAAGTCCCTAATCTTGGCCTGCCTTTTTGCTTTATTCCCTTTATGAAGTGTGGGGGAGGTGGAAGGGAATTAACTTACTTAATTCCTACCAGGATCAAGAAAAACCATCTTACCTCTTTTCTCTGATTTTACAAATGGGGAAACAAATGTCAGCAGAGGGTTTGAGTAACTTGCCGAAGGTTGTCAAACTAGTAAGTGGCCAAGCTGGCACACGTGGTACATCTTGACTGTGAGTCTTGTGTGTTAGTCTTCTGTTCCTGTGTTCATTCTGCCTACTGCTTAGATAAGGCCCGCAACCCTTACCGCCATGTATGTCGATGACTCCTAAATCTCTGGATCCGGCCAAAAATCTCTTCCCTGAGTGTCAGGCTTCTGCTAAGATACACCACAGGTACCTCAGATTCAGTGTGTCCTTGCCTGAGCTCCTCATCTTTTGCCCGTGAGTTACTCCTTTTGTGGCTGTAGCCTCATTTTCAGTTTGTGGCACCACCACTTACCCAGTCACTCAGCCTGAAATTCTGAGTATCATCCATGCTCCCTCCTCCTTTTCATGTCTCTTTTACTTCTCTACTGCCTCATTTTGGGCGTCCTCAACAATGTGGGCCCCCTTAATCCTGCTGGTAAACTGAAGATGGGGGCCTTTGGGCTCACCTTCTATTTCCCTTTTCTCTCCTTAGATCTCCCGACCTGTTGTCAGATTTATGGAAAAATAATGCAAATATGTGAAAAGGTTGCTTCCTTGTTGAACACAGATTAAAGTCTAGGCTCTTTGGCATTGTGTACAAGGCCCTTTATGATTTGGCCTGTGCCCACCTCTCCATCCTTGTATCCTGTCATCCCCCAGGTTGAGCCATATGATTTCATGCGCATCCTTTGCATATGCAGTTGCTTGTGACTAGAATGCCTTTCTCCCCTGTTTGACTGGCCAACTACTCATCTTTTTAAGATAGACTTTCCCCTGCTTCCTCTCTGCTCCTTTGTACCTTCTATAAACTTGTATTCTGACTCCTATCACTCTTAAGTGCATTTATTTATTGATATGTTTGCCTTTTGCAAATGGACTAGGACTCTGGTATGGTAGGACCTTGTCTTATTTATCCTTAGTTTCCTCATCTGTAAAATGGGGATAACAGTACTTACTTCATAGGGTTGTAGTGAGGAGATCAGCAGTGTTTGGTACACAATTGGGGCTCCATAAAAAGTAGCCATTATAGTTATTTTTTGTTTATATTTCCATTAACTTGTTTAATAACTGGAATGAAGTGCTCACTGCATATTCGTAAGTGAAGAAAAAACATTTATATTCCAAAAAAGATAGCACTTTTATTTTTCTGTTTGAGTTCTGGGTTTTGTTTTAGCATGGGGACACTTTGGGAAAAGGTGGAATATATGTAGAGAATTCTGAATGAATTTCAAATTGAGAATGTTGGTGGATTTATGGTACATAAGAACTCTCTTCATATAGAGCATTAGCCGTGGTTGGAAGTGGGGTCACCAGTTGCTCCTCTCTGTGCTGATAGGTGGTGTTATAGAGGAGTTACTGCTTAAAATGGAGTAGAATATGATCCAAGGGAAACGAGTTAGAAGGCTTGCTGCTTAAAAGCATTTCCAAGTTATTTGGGTTCAAATAGTCTTCTTAGAAGACACAAATATCCCCTGAGAAAGAAAACCATATTAATCATTTGCCTAGAATAGTGCTGGCATGGTAGGTACTCAGTCAGTGTATGTTAAAGGCATGGAACATAGTGCTAGTAGGAGTAGTAATAGTGATGATAATAATAAGAAGAATGATAACAGTGGCTGGCAATGTTTAAGTGCTTTGTACCTGCCAGGAATGTGCCAAGAGATTGGCATGGATTCTTATTTAATCCTTACAGCAACGTTATGGGGGTAGGTGATATCCTCATTTTACCCATGAGGAAACAGAGGCACAGAACACTTAACGTGGTAAAGCTAGTTAAGTAGTCGAACTAGGATTCACACTGGTTAGTTTCATTCCAAAATCCAACGTCTTAATCACTATGTTCAGTTATATGTGTGTTAGGATTTCCATTGCTGATATTGAGGTAGGATAGAGAAAAAGAAATGTAAAAATGGAGAAGAAAGGTACTGTTGACTTTGTTGGAGTGGACCAAAAGAAGTATGAATGTAGTGAAAAGTGGAGGCAAGGCAAAATGAAGTTTGTAGATCTCCAGTAAAAGACTTGAGTTGTACCTTTTTTTTGGTTATTGGTATAAATATGATGTCTAAGAAATCCCAAGGTGAAACTTTTATACTCACCACCTTCCTTTCAGGAACATTGGGGAAACAGTGTATCTATAAAATTATTTTCGCTTCTGAAGGTGGACAAAATTATAGAAAGTCTGGCTTTTTTTGTGACTCTTTAACTTTGAATTAATAGAATAATGTTAAAAATAGTTACATTTCGATCTCATTTGCTCTTGTGGTTAACAGGAACTTCTCCCAACAACATTTGTTTGCTCCAAGGAAGATAAAGCGGTTTAATAATTTTACTTATAATTACATTTATTTCCTTTTTTCTCTCTAGCTTCTTCACAAAATAATTGATGGCATTTGTGGCCGAACTTATCCTGTCTACCAGGATTATCAGAGTGTTTGGGAGTCAGCAGAATGGATGCATGTTCTAGAAGATATTACCAAATTTTTCAAAGCTGTAGTTGGTAAAAATTTATCTGATGAAGAGGTAACTTCACTCAAAATTTCTGTACCTTATAATAATAATAATAAAAAATAATTAGTGTTCAGATTTTTTATTAAATTGGTCTTTAGGCCCCGTATAATACAAGGGCCATTATCAGTAAGTATATATTGTATAGCAAGAAAAACTTCAAAATCCTAAGTGGAAAATCTGATAGTAGAAGTTCTGGGTGTCTGTAATTTTGTTTTTGGTTGTTTGTATTTTTTTAGTTGTGAAACATTTAAATCATATAGAAGAAAACTGAAAGTTATATAACCAACACCTCTGTTCCCGTTACCATAATTAAACAGTTGTTAACATTTTACTTTATATATGTCATGTTTGTGTGATTGTTTTAGAAACAGAGCATTACAGATCTACCTAAATACCACCGGGTACGCCACCCTCCCCTAGAGATCACCCACTTGTGAACTTGGTGTGCATGTTTTGTATTCTATATTGTATGAAGGTGTACATCTTTAAGCAATGTAGACAATTATTTGAGCTGTTTAAATGTGTAACTTGTAAATGATAACAATGTATCCATTTATAATTTGTTTTTTTAAGGCAACATTGTGTTTTAGATTTACCAATGTTGATAAATGTAAATCTGGTTCATGTATTTTAACCGCTTGTATCTGATGATAGAAATTAGTGGGACTTATTTTTCTGTCCCCTACTGATGAACAGTTAGGTCATTGTTTCTTTGCTCTTTCATTATTACAAATAGCGTTGCTACAAACATTTTGTATGTGTCTCCTTGTACCCACGTGGGCCAACTTTCTCAGAGGACATCTTGAAGTGAAATTGCAGGATCATGGGGTATTCTTCTGTTGAATTGCCTTTGTACATTTGTCAGAAATCATTTGGGCGTGTTTGTGTAGGTTGCCCACTTTTTTAAAAAATGGAATTATGTGTTTTTCGTTTTGATTTGGGTGATATTCTGGATATGAGTTCTTTGTTAGATGTATGTATTTTATATCTCTTTTATTATGTCACTTGCCTTTTTACTCTGTTAATGAACAGAAGTTCTGAATTTTACTCAAGTCCAGTTTGTCAGTCTGTCTTTAATGGTTAGTGCCATTAGTGCCCTGTTTAAGAAATATTTGTGCCAAGGTCATGAAGATGTTTTTGTATGTTTTCTTCTAGAATCTTGATTGTTTTAGCTTTCAAATTTATGTCATTGATTCATTTTTGAATTAATGTTTCTATATGGAGTAGGGGTCAAGTTCAAATTTTTCCAAATGAATATCCACTTGACCTAGCACCATTTATTGAAATGACCATTCTTGCCCCATAGAATTGCTGTGCAGCCTTCATTGTAAATCAGGTGACCGTATGTATGGGTCTGTATCTGGACTCTTTATTCTGCTCCATTGGTCTGCTTTGCTATATTTGCTGATACTATACTGTCTTAGTTACTGCAGAATTAAAGCTGCATTACGTTACGTAAGTTTTGATATCTGATAGTAGAAGAACTTCAACCTTCTGCTTCTTGAGGATTGCCTTGGTTATTCTAGATCCTCTGTATTTTCACATGCATTTTAAAATCAGCTTGTCAATTACAAGCAAAAAACTTGCTGGAGTTTTGATGGGAAGTGTTAGTTAGCTTGGGCTGCGTAATAAAATATCATAAAGTGGGTAGCTTGAACAACAGGAATTAATTTCTCACAGTTCTAGAGGCCAGGGAGTCCAAGATCAAGAGGCTGGGTGATCAGTTCCATACTAAGGGCTTTTTTCCTGGCTGCGGATGGTTGCCTTGTAGCTTTGTCCTCACATGGCCCCAGGGAGAGAGACAGAGAGCAAACTCTCCGGTGTCTCTTATAAGGGCACTAATACCATCATGAGAGCCCCATCCTCGTGACCTCATTTAAACATAATTACCTCTCAAAGGTCTCATTTCCAAGTATCTTGGGGGTTGGGGTTTTAACATATGAATTTTGAGGGGACACGGTTGAGTCCATAGCATGGGGATTGAACTGAATCTCTAGATCATTTTGGGGAGAATTGACATCTTAACAATATTGAGCCTTCTTATCAATGAACATGGTATAACCTTCCATTTATTTAGAATGGCTTCAGTTTCTCTCTAATGTTTTGTAGCTTTCAGTGTAGAGGCCTTGCAAATATTTTTTTAGATTTATTTCTAAGTAACTGATGTTTCTGATGTTCTTTAATTTTGTTCTCTGATTGTTTATTGCTAGTGTGTAGAAACAAAGTTGATTTTTATATACTACTCTGTGTCCAACAATCTTTCTAAATTTACTTACTATATCTAATAGTTTATAAAATTTCTTTTGGATTTTCTTGAATGCAGTAATTTTCTTTTTCAATTTTAATACCTTTAATTTCTGTTTTCTTCCCCTTATTGTACTGGCTAACGCCTTCAGGACAGTGTTGGGGAAAAAAGCAGCACCTTGTTCCTGACCTTAGGGAGAATGTGTTCACTATTTCATCATTCAGTATGTTCGCTGTGTCATTTTATAGATATCCTTTATCAGATGAAAGAAATTTCCTGCAAATCCTGCTTTGCTGAGAATTTTTATCATTACTGAGTATTGAATTTTATCAAATGCTTTTTTCCTGAATTTATTATTTTTCACCTTTATTTTGTTAATGTGGTGCCTCACATTGATTTTTGAGTGTTAAACTAACCTTACATTGCCAAAATAAATCCTACTTGGTCATGATGTATTGTCTTTTTTTATATGTCTTTTGATTTGATTTGCCAATATTTTGTTTAGGATTTTTATCTATATTTGAGTGATATTGGCCTATGATTTTTCTGTCCTATAATGTCTGTGTCAGAGTGTCAAGTTTTATTCTGGTCTCATGGAACGAATTAGGAAGTATTTTTTTTCTTTTTCTGTGGAAGAGTTTGTGCAAGATTGATTTTGTTTCTTTCTTCACTTAGTACTGTGTTACCGTCTTGCTTAATTTGAAAATATTTGGAAAAATTTTTTATCTGTTATGATTTAATTACACAGTGGCCCAAAAATACAGAGTCTGGTTCCAGTTCTTTGAAATTTGTTGTGACTTGCCATATAGCTTGGGATGTGGTTCATTTTGGTGAATGTTCCATATACATTTGAAAACAATATGTGTTATACAATTGTTGGATGTAGTGTTCTGTGTGTAGATTAGGTTAAATAGAATGAAAGTGTTTTTTAATTCTATATCTACTGATTTTTTTTGTCTCTGTCACTTACTGAGAGGTTTGTTAACATCTCTAATTATGACAGTAGATTTACCCAGTTCCGCCAAGTTTTGCTACTTTATATATTTTGAAGTTATGTTATTAGGTGCACACAGATTTATGGTTGTTATATATTTCTGTTGAGTCACCCTTTTGCCATCCTTCTCTATTTCTTGTAATACTTCTTGCCTTAAAGACTCTGTTGTCTGATATATTAATATAGTCATACCAGCTTTAGTGGTCCAAGGATGCACTCACTTTCATGCTGCTTCATCAGTCAGCCCTTTTCCTTTACTTTCTGTTTTGCAAAAATTTGTTAAAACCTCTTGTTTGCTGGTTGTATATTCTCATCTGTTCTTTTCATAGTTAGAGAAGTATTTCTCTTTTTTTTTTCATTTACTACCATTTTAAATGGTATGTGAAAGGAGAATGGAACTATGTATATTTTAAATAGGAAGGCCCTTTCCCTTATTTCCTAAACATTTATTTTTGTTTTCATAGGTATTTCAGCAATTGAGTCAGTTGAATTCATTTCATCAAGAAGCTATCATGAAATGCTTGAAAAGTAGGAAAGACGAAATCAAGCAGGCTCTGTTAGAAGAAATAGTTGATATTTCCTCTGCACAGCTACAAGATTTCGATTGGCAGTTAAAGGTGAGAATCTATTTATTTATGAATGTGTATGTTTTTTACTTCATTTTTGGGATAGAAAGAAGTATTTATTTTTTGCAATGTATATATCTAAAATTTCTGTTCTTTTGAGAATACATTGTCCCCAAAAAGTATCAAAGATAATTAAAATGACATTTTCTGCATTAATTTGGACATCAGTACACTACAAACCGTGTGTATAGACATTACAATGATAATAAGTTCAATTAAATAGAACTGTAAATGATTAAATGTCATAAGTAGTGGAGGAGTATGTGTGTATATATTCAACATTTTATGTTTGGCTGGAATTTTATAGACTTTATAGTCTTCCCAAGATTGGTAAATGTCATTCTACCTCAGGGGAAATCTATAATGTGTTATTAAAACAGCACTTAAGAAACATTTTGAAAAGAGAGTCATAATCAGTGGGGTTCATAAAGAACAATTTCACACCAACTTTCCATCCTCTGTAGGGTAGCTAGACCTAGATGAGGAGAAAACAAATGCATTGTGTTTCTTGATTTCAGCATGACCCTGGATAAAGTGGGGAAAAATGTAGAAAAATAATACAGACGGAGTCATAAGTGGATAAATAAACAAAACCAGATGAATTTGTGTTAGCTCAGAAAGAGGTCTCAGTGATTCTGGTCTTGGCCCAATCATCTTCAACATTTTTATGAGTATTATGCTTATCAAATCTGAGGGTGACACAAAACTAGAGATCTATTTAATATGTAATATAATACAGTCAAAATTTAAAATTATTTTATAGCACATTTCAGTGGTGGACCAAATAAAGCAAAATAAACTAAGCAGAGATAACCTAAGTAGAGGATTTTTCATTTAAATAAAGCAAAGGATAAATATAAAAGATATGAGAGATATGCTAATAGTAGCATATATGAGAAATATTTAGTTGTTTTGATTTACCAAAGTGTAGCTTGAGTCAGCAGTATGATTCAGTCTTATGTTTCATTGGTAGAAATTCTGTTTCAAGCAAAGGGTAGCAGTTCTAATATAGTGTGTTTTCAACTCTTAAATCTTTTTAGTTTGTTTAGTTGATTTGATAATCCTTTTAGTTCTGGCTGCCAAACTTAAGACCTACTTAAGCAAGTTGGAGCCCAAGTGGAAAGAATGACCAGGAACTTAAAATCATGGTATGTGAAGTTGCTTTGAAACACCTGGAAGAGAGAAAACTTAGTAGAAATATAACAGTTATCTTTAAAGGACTAAAAGTCATGTAGATGAAGGATTATATATATGCTCTATGGCTTCAGGTGGTAGGACAAAGGCCTAAAGTATATGATTTGCAATAAGATGGGTTTGAATTGAACCTAGGGAAGAATTTTTGTTTTGTTTTGTTTTCTGAGGAAGATTAGCCCTGAGCTAACATCTGCTGCCTATCCTCCTCTTTTTGCTGAGGAAGACTGGCCTTGAGCTAACATCTGTGGCCATCTTCCTCTACTTTATATGTGGGATGCCTACCACAGCATGGCTTGCCTAGCGGTACCATGTCCACACCCGGGATCCGAACCACTGAACCCCAGGCCACCGAAGGGGAACATGAGAACTTAACTGCTGTGCCACCGGGCCGGCCCCAGGAAGAATTTTTTAAAAACTATGAGTATCTGAAAATTATTTTAACGTCTTCTTGAGTTACCACACTCCTCATCATTGGTGGTATTCAAGCATAGGCTGAGAAACCATTTATTGGAAATATTGAGAAGGAGAATTATCCAAAAGGTAGACAACCCGAAGGTGATATTTCCAAATCTCAGAGATTTATGAGTTGTTTTTTTGGAGAAAGAAATCTAAGGATTTGATTCTATGGTCTGTGTACCATAAGGGAGATGCTTTGAGGTTGGTTGTTTGGGAAGGAGCCCCTTACGGTTGCCCAAGTAAATTTTTGCAAGTAGGAGTACTCCAAAGATTCAGTTATTCTTGGGTTTTCTGGCTCAGATTCCAGAAAAATTGAATTTCCCTTTGCCATCTGACAATGAATCAATAGTGCTTATTTCAAAAAGTATTAGTGTCGTAAATATTTGGTTCTTCCATTTCCTGTAGGATACTCTTTTTAGACAGAAAGTGGAAAGTGAGGTAAATATGTTGAATGTTTTTGTCAAGTGGCTCTAATTGAAGATGGCTCTGTCTTGGTTACATATTTATCAGTACTTTAGTAGAGAGTTAGCTGATCATGAATGAAGCATCTTAATTTCTTAGAGTTTACCAGTGGTTTTAGTATCTTTGGAGATGGACTTCCATCCTGTAGGTATCTTTACACTTATTTAAGAATTCTCCCTGTTTCTTGCTGCATTGGACCCATTCAGTACTTCCCAGCCGTAACTCTGCTCTGGATTCCTGCTTCTCCCACAGAGTGCTGGCTGACTGTCTTTTTTTCCCCTAACCTACTTCCCCTCGTTTATTTACTCTCTTCTCTCTTTCTGTTCAAACATGTGTTGGTTTGGCATGGGTTTAATTTGTTTATTTCTTCTACCTTTCCCTGTACTTGATAGCAAACAGGAGTACTCTTTTTTTTTTAATGTATTGTTAGTAAGCTCTGATGCATATTTAATATAGTCCTTTTTATTACTTATTAATTACTGTTTTCCTCATTTTAAATAGCTTGCACTTTCTAGTGACAAGATTGCTACATTACAAATGCCACTTTTAAACCTTCATCTAGATGTAAAAGAAAATGGTGAAGTCAAACCATATTCTGTTGAAATGAATAAAGAAGAGCTGCAGAATCTAATAAATTCCTTGGAAGCAGCTAATAAGGTATTTGTTTTAATTTTGTTGTACAGCTAATAAGGTATTTGTTTTAATTTTCTTGTACAGTTTAAAGTGTTTAAGTTTTGATTGACAACATCAGAGCAATGTAAGAAGAACGCGTAGTTCACTTTTATTGTTTCTCTTTTTCCTGATATTTTTTGTCAAGCACAGAAAATACTTGTAGGTGTATTCTGCGTCTCTATTTTTAGATATTCAATTAATTATAACTTATTTTAGTTACTTAGTTTTGAGCATAACTTATCAAGTAGTTATTTTTGAAAAAAATAATAGTGCTTTTGAAAAAAGTAAAAGTGCTGTTGTAACTGCTAGATTGTTTTTGCTCTGGTACTCATTAATGATAAAAATAAAATGTCTACCTTGAGGCTGTGAAATTAGTTGATTCTGAAGAGTTTTTATGATTTAAAATGGTTGTGACTTGAAGAAAAATGTGTCTTATTTAACTAGACAAGTAGAAAAAAATTACTTTTATAATCCTCAAAGTATGGGAGACAAAATATGGCTTGTAGTTATTATGACAAAATCAGGTTGAGACAAAATAGAATTAGTGGATGACTAAAAACTTTACATTTACAAAGGAATGGCTAAGTAACAGTAACCACTCATAGGGTTTAATTAATGAGAACAGTAGAAACTGCTGCTGTGAGAAAGAAAGAAAAATAATGATTTGTGTGTACGTACATTCCTTTCATTATTGCTAGCATTTTCTCCAGTGATCTAGTGTCAATGGTTAAAGTCAGTTATTCTTACCAGCCTCTCTTGCTACTAACCAGTCTTCTTGGGTCTGCCTCTTTTAAACCCTGGTATACTTCAGCTTCCCTCCATATTCTGCAGTTACTCAAGCCATTTTGGTGCTTTCCTGACTGGGCCACATGCCCAGTAACCAAACTGGTAGCCTGGCTTACCTTTGGCTGGGGCTAAATGTCTGACGGGGTGTGTGGAAGAGCCTGGTATAAATGACAGATGATTCTGAACCATAGCTCCTGGCAGGCACGTGCCATGAGTTACTGTGCGTTGTCCTTGCTTGTTATCAGTTCTGCAGGCCCTTCTTCAGAGATTTCAAAGCATTTCATTTAGCAGATATTGGCATCCTTCTGGTCTAACCTGATTCCTCTCTCCCCCCGCTTTATGTTTTAAGGTGGTCATGCAGTTGAAATAACTGGAAGTAGTGAATACCAACACTCAGATTCCACTGCTACAACTGATACGGCAGAGTGAATACTGTGTGTTCAGAAAACCTGTGATGTGCTGACTTATTACGCCAAGCTGAGAAAGCAGCTGCTTTGAGATCAAAGATAAAAATTTATCAGCATATCTAAGGAACAGGAAATTACATGGTTGCCAGGAAATGCATAAAAAATGAAAAAGCTATAATAGCTGTTTATATTTTTGTAATGACTTTTGCCTCATTTATTAAATATTTGAGAAATCTTTATAGCTGTAACAGTTTTATTGAAAGCTAAAAATAGGCTCTAAAGTAATGTAAACATACAAAGCACAAATATACTTGAATATTGCTTAAAGAAGTATGTGAATAGCAAGGACATGTATTATGGATATATATGATTAATTTGTAATGTTTTTAAAAAATAGCTTTTAAAGAATGTGTAAGCTGCATATGTAACTCAGGAGATTCCATATCTTTCTCATATTCAAAGGAAAGATTATAAAATGCAAAATTTCTTAGAGAAAGAAGCTCTTCAGATATGAACAAGAAAAAATAATCAAATTTATTGGAACAGTTTTGAGTTTATGAATTTATGAATTCTAGAAACTAAATTCTTATACTTGAACACAGAAAAAAGTGAAAATAACACTGTTACTTCTGCATTTCTGTGTTTGGTTGGGAGAGTGTGCTCTGATGAAAAAAGAAATGGATACCATTGTATAGTGTATATATTATTATTCAGATATTAGCCAAGAATGCATATAGGTCCATTTTTGTTATAAACTCTTAATATTGAATTTAACAGTTTTGGATGTTAACAACTTCATTGGAGAAACAAACCATTTTTAATTTCAGTTTAAAAACACATTCTGAACAAATAAAAAATGTCCTTTTATTTTTATATGTTGTTTTATTTCAGATGACTTTCTACATAACGCAACAATACATGATTAATTGGTACCTGCCCTTTGCAACTTTACAGCTCATTAGAGCATCGGGCTATTAGTTGAGGTGTCCAGAGCAGTTCATACTATTCTCATCCTGCAGATGAGGATAGGCTTACAGAGGTTAGTAAATATGTGAGTGTGGTCTAGACAGTGCTGCTCAAAGTGTATCTGTAGACTAATGCCCGCCTGTGGACTGTTTGTTATAGGTTGGTGATTAGATAAGGAGCTTATGCTTGAATGTTATTCAATGTACTGAGCAATTTTGGTTATGAAAAAAAAATCAGCTGAACTAAACGGCGTGCTTAGAGAGGTGCAGGTTCCTTCTGTCATTATGGACCAGTAACGGTTTGCAGACCAGCACTTTAAAAATACTGATCTAGAGATCCCTTTTGAGTTTCAGCCCTCCATGCAGTACTCCTTTGAGAAGGAAAAAATCTGGCTCTGCTTATTTCCCTCATCACGTGTTATCGCTGTATTAGCATATTTAACCCCTTTATTGAAATCTAATTTCAATATACTGCACTATGAACTGCACATATTTAAATCTGATAATTTGGCCACGTGTACACCTACATACACCTATGAAAGCATCACCTCAATCAAGATGATGAACATATCAGTCATTCCTGAAAGTTTCCTCCTATTCCTTGTAATCCCTGCTCCTGCGTCTTTCCCCCGCCCAGGTAACCACTGTCTGCTTCCTGCTACTGTAGATTGTTTCACATTTTTGAGAGTTTAATATAAATGAAATCAGACACTATGTGCTCTTTTTTTTTTTTTGTGATCTGGCTTTCAGCATTAGTTTGAGTTTTGTCTATGTTGTTGCATGTATCACTAGTTCATTCCTTTTTATTATTGAGAAGTATTCTGTTGTAGAGTTCTATCTTAATTTGTTTATTTATTCGCCTGTTAATGGATATTTTGGTTGTTTAAAATTTTGGGCTGTTATAATACACGGAATGCTCTACACATTCTTCTATCTGTCTTTGTATGGACATATGCTTTCTTTTGAGTAAATACTTAGGAGTGAAATGGCCGGAACATATGGTAGGTTTATATTTATCTTTTCAAGAAACTGCCAAACTGTTTTCCAAAGCAATTTTTTCATTTTCCATTCCTCCCACAGTCTATAAGAGTTCTCCCTCCACATCCTTGCCACCTTTTGGTATGGTCAGTCTTTTTAATTGCAGTTATTCTAATACATGTGTAGCGGTATATCATTGTAGTTTTGATAATATTCATTTCCCTAATGACTAATGATGTTGAGCATCTTTTCTTTTGCTTATTTTCCATCTGTGTATCTTCTCTGGTGCCCTTTTTTCTTTTGGCTGAGGATTCACCCTGAACTGACATCCATCACTAATCTTCCTCTTTTTTTGCTTGAGGAAGATTAGCCCTGAGCTAAAATCTGTGCCAATCCTCCTCTATTTTTCTGTATGTGAGACACCGCCACAGTGTAGCTGATGAGTGGGGTAGGTCTGCGCCCTGGATCTGGATCTGAACCCGTGAACCTGGGCCACCGAAGTGGAGCATGTGGAACTTCAACCACTCGGCCACGGGCCCATTTTTTAATTGGATTGTTTTCTTATTATTGGCTTTTGGGAGTTCTTTATATAGCCTGGATAGAAGTGTTTTTTAGATACATGCCTTGCAAGTATTTTCTTCCCAATCTATGGCTTGTCTTTTTTTTTTTCTTTCTTTAAATAGACTATTTTTCTAGAACAGTTTTAGATTTACAGAAAAATTGAGCAGATAGTTCAGAGAGTTCCCATATAGCCTACATCCAGGCTCCCCTATTAATAACGTCTTATATTAGTATGGTATATTTGTTATAATTAATGAGGTAGTATTGATACATGATTATTAACTAAATCCCATTGTTTATTCAGATTTCCTAAGCTTTTACTGAATGTCTTCTTTCTCTCCCAGGATTCCATCCTGGACAGTGTATTCTATTCAGTTGTCATGTATCTATATACTTCTCTTGTTGTGATAATTTCCCATACTTTTCCTTGTTTTTGACAACCTTGACAGTTTTAAGGAGTGTGGGTGAGATATTTTGTAAGCTGTCCCTCTATTGGAATTTAATGTTTTTCTCATGTTTAAACTGGGTTATGGGTTTTTGGGAGGAATGTCACAGAGAGAAAGTGCCATTTACATTACATCATATCAAGGGTACATGCTATTAATAGGATTTATGACTTCATGTTGACCTTGATCACCTGGTTGAGGTAGCGTTTGTCAGATGTCTCCGCTGTGAAGTTGCTCCTTATTCCTCCTTTTTCCATACTGTACACTGCGGAAGGAAGTCACTATGTGCACTCCATATATAAGGAACGGCAAGTTGTGTTCCCCCTCCTTGAGGTCAGAGTATCTATAGAAATCATTTGGAATTCTTCTGCAGATTTGCTTCTACTCTCCTAATTATTAATTTATTTAATCATTTATTTATATACTATGGACTCATGGATATTTTGTACTTTGGCCAACTGGGAGCTCTTTCAGTTGGCTCCTGTGTCCATTTGACATAGCCTCTATTAATGGGGGTAGAATTGATTGATTTTTTTATTTCCTTAACTTTCTGGTAATACAAGATGTTCACGCTCATCCTGTCTGTTTCCTGCCCAGTGCTAGAGTCAGCCATTTCTCCAAGAAGCCCTGCTTCTTTTTATTGAAGAAGAGTATTGGAAAGCAATCTGGGTGTGCTTACTGCTATTGGGGTGTTCTTTCTTTTAGGCCCTCTCACCCGACAGAACAAAGAAATATATGCCTGTAAACTAACCTCTGTTTAGATACATATCTATAAGTACTTTTTATAAAATCATTTGTATCCATATTAAGTTCCACACGAGTTGATCCTCGTCCCCAACTCTAACCCATTGCTACATGGATATTCTAGCCTATTACCCCTCCTCATCTGTAAATTCACATTCCAGCAGTGGGAAACTTGACTCCTACCATCCACTATCTTTTGACTAATTGTTCAAGTCCAGTATGCATGTGTGTGCATATATATATATGATCATATATATACGTGTATATAGCAGTATCCACATTATTAATCTTTACCCCTGTGGTACGGATGTGGGAAACAGCTTTATTTACAGTTCCTTTTGGTTTTAGTTTTACAGACTCCACTCATTTCCAAAGTTGCTTAGGTCAGTACCTTTTTCCTCCACTCCCTCAGTGAGGTGGTTTTATACATTTATAGTACAGTTAGGTTTTTTCCCCTAGTCTGTATTCTTTGCAGGGATCCCCTCACTTCCTAAATGATTTTTAAATTTGCATACATTAAGGTTCACTCTTTGTGTTGATCAGTTCTGATCTTTGACAAATGCCTGATGTCATGTATCCGCTGTACAGAATATTTCAACACCGTAAAAATCCCCTATGTTTTACCTATGCGTCCCTCTCCACTTTCCTCTGAACTCCAGACAGCCAGTGATTTTTCTTAATGTCTTTATAGTTTTGCCTTTTCCAGAATGTCATATAATTGGGATCCTACTGGATGTAGTCTTTTCAGACTGAATTTATCAAACAAGAGTTTGCTCCCTGATGTGCACTGAACCCAATACTATAGCACTGGCTTTTGAGGGAACGAGCTTTATTGCATGGCAGACCAGCAAGGAGACAGGAAGCAAGGCTCAAATCTGTCTTCCCTAGCTGAAGTGGGGACAGACTTAAGGAGTTGGGAGTGGAAGTGGTTATACAAAATATTAGCATCGCGGAACCTGATTGGAGGGTGGGAGTCTAACAGTCATGTAAGTCCCGTGTGCTACAAATCAAGGGACCCTTCACTTCTTATTAGGTTCTCTGTGCTGCTTTCTCTTTATATCAAGTTCTACAGTTAGGGAACTTTTGGTTCCTAGGGGGCTTGAGGTCATCTGAGGACAAGGTTTCCATCTTCTGAGCATGCTGCTGCTACATGATTTGTAGTTTTTGCTCATTGCCCCTGCAAGGTAACTTTGATATTTCATTATTGATGCAATAGGATACGATAGGGCCAGTATGAATTGGTCTATGATGGTTATAGCCTCTTTCACTTAGCAATATACATTTAGGGTTCTTTCATGCCTTTTTGTGGCTTGATAACTCATTTCTTTTTTATCTTTGAATAATATTTCCTTATATAGATGTACCACAGTTTATGTATCCATTCACCTATTGAAGGAAATTGGTTGTTTCCACTTCTTGGCAATTATGAATAAAGCTGCAGTAAACATTCACAGGCAGGTTTTTATTTGGACACAAATTTTCAAAGGAACTGAGTAAGACCCAGGAGTGTGATTGCTGGATGGTATTGTGTGACTATGTTTAACTTTGTAAGAAACTGCCAAACTTTTTCAAAGTGGCTGTACCACTTTGCATTTCTCTCTTATTTTAATTGTGGCAAAAACAACAAAATCTACCCTTTTAACAAATTGTTAAGTGTGCAGTACAGCAGTGTTAACTCTGTGCACACTGTTAAGCAGCTGGTCTCCACAACCTTTTCATTTTGTATGACTAAAACTCTACCCATTGAACAGAAACTCCCTATTTCTGCCTTCCCCAGCCCCTGGCAATCACCACTCTGCTTTTTGCTTTATGAGTTTGACTACTTTAGATAGTTCATATAAGTGGAATTGTGCAGTATTTGTCCTTCTGTGACTAACTTATTTCAGTTAACCATAATGTCCTCAAGGTTCATCAATGTTTTAACATATGACAGGATTTCCTTCCCTTTTTAGGGCTGAATAATATTCCATTGTATGTATGTACCACATTTTCTTTATCCATTAATCTGTCAAAGGCGATATAAGTTGTTTCTACCTCTTGGCCATTGTGACTAATGCTGCATAGGAGTGTAAAACCTCTTCAAGATCCCATTTTCAGTTCTTTTGGATAAATACCTGGAAGTGAGACTGCTGGATCATATGGTAGTTGTATTTTTAATTTTTTGAGGAACCTCCATACTGTTTTCCATAGTGCCTATACCACTTTACATTCCTGTCAACAGTGCACAAGGGTTCCAATTTCTCCATAGCCTTGGCTGATACTAGTGACAACACAGATAAACTGTGTGCACAAACACTTTCCCAGGTGTTGGAAGGAGAACCTCCTTGCATGCCAGTAAATGACAAAACCTTTTAAGAGTGACATTTCTGACCCTCTCTTACCCAGTTCTAGCCAGGCGCTTTCATATTCACTTTATAGTTATTGTGAATGTGTGACTATGCTAGTTTGCCTTGCTCTCATTTACTTTGTTGGTCTTCCCGTCTAAATTGTAATTTTCTCCAAGGCTGAGAAGAGAAGATGTGTTTGATATCTTTATCTTTGTCTTTTCCCATTGCTCTTGCATTCCTGTATTTAGGAAGATGTTGGCTGCTAACCTTACATTAGCTTCTTATTGTCTATAATCCTTATAGAAAATTGTAAGTATGCTACTTATATATTTGTTTCTTTTTTAATTTAAACAAAATTGGGTGGCCATTTATATCTCCCAATGTATAACACAGTCTTCTGGAATAGTAGCCCATGTAGGATGTCTCAGGAATCACTGTTAGCTCTGCAGGCCAAGACTCTGCTGATAGAGGGCTGATTCCCAGCTATTTTGCTGGATGGATGTGAAAGTTGTCCCTAGGCTGAAATTTAGACTTTTATTGAAAAGCTATTCTAACCACCAATTAATGGATAAATGAGCTTCACACCTTTATTCTGTTTATTATTTTATTGTCAACATATTCTTCCTGAAGGGAGAGAATGAGTACGGAAGTTGGAGGTCTTCAAATTAGGAAAAACTGACAAATAGGCCAACTCTAATATTTATATTTACAGTGGAGATTAAAAAAAAATCGACATAATGCACCTCACAAATGGATGCTATTAAAGTCCGTTTTAGGCATCATTTTTAAATACAAGGAGACTTCACTTCTTTTTTTCCTAATATATAAATGTTCCATACGTTCAAATGTTTGTAAGGCGTGTTATCTTAAAGAATATTTTTTAAAAAAATCAAAATGGTACAGAAATAAGCTCTTGGAAAAGTGCTGGTATTTTTTTCTCCAATTGCTGGATAATACTGCAAAGAATTTCTTCCAAATAAAGGGATTTAGCTTTGTATTAAATTTTACAATAAAAGCTCTCAAATGATAGAGTCAGAATTCTAAACATTTTTAAAGATTATAAAAAGATATGCCTGAAATCTTGCATGTTTTTAAACATTGTACAAAGTAAGCTTTTTATATGTAGGCATTTTTAATAAAAAAGGTTTTATTTATGTTTTAGGAATAAGCAAGCTAACATAAATTGTACATATTTACAGCAATAAACTACATTTCAGAAGCTGCACACGGCTTTTGTAAGTATAGCTGATGATTTTTGACACCAGCCTTCAAATGTTTTCTTTCATTTGCTGCAACATTTAAAATCTTGTAGTACCAAAGCAAAAAAAAAAAGCGACCTACTTTATAGCACAGCCACACTATTAACAAAAATACTGAGTGAACTACAGTCCTCTGACGGCTAGGGTATCTGTGAGTCCTGAAGTCGAGAGCACAAGCATTTCTTGTGTCCATACCTGATTGCATGTAAGTTGATTTTGCATTTTACAAGAATATACGATTACTCAACGAATGATTAAGAATAGAAAAAAGGCCATGAAGATCAAAGGGTCAGGAATCGGAGGACACCGAATAGTTTCCTATTCACTGATTCTCTGCTTAGAGTGAAATCTGTTTCTTCTTTCATGTGTATAGCTCACAGTCTATAGGTTTCATGGATTTTGTCCACAGATAGGCTTTGAGATAGTGAAGGCATGACATCTCATATGTTAAGCACGTAAAAAGGAATTAATGAAATGGCTAGAATATTTTAATCAAATCCCTAACAAAGAGTACAATCAAACACCCTGTATGAAAGTTTGATTTCAGATGTAAAGAGAAGCTACAGAAAATCACAGATGTCATCAGACAGAATAGCAGTTTCAATCAGAAAATGCAGCATATATTGATACAAAATAGAAACTTGAATTATAAAAGTAAGGAGTCCACCTTTCCTTTCTTTGCATTTTTTAAACCTGTCCCTTTTCATGAAAATTTCTATAGGTTTCCAGGAATACTAATTCTTGCCATTTGGCTTTTTCAGTGGTCTGGTAGGTGTACAAAAGCATTATCTGCTTATGTAAGAAAGCAAATGCTTGTGTCAAAAAAGCAAAAGAACATTAAAATATTGTAACTTTTTTTTTTTTTTTTGCAATTAAAGGAGTTCTGCCTGCTAAAAAATAAAGAGGGAGAAAGGGATTATTTTATTTACAAGAACTGTGTAATACCAATCAGGATAAGAATTAGCTACAATTATGCTTGGTAGGAGGGTAGATAGACCATTCAGCAAATTGATTAGAGGAGATTTAAAAACACAAGGAATAAAAACATTCAAAAAGCTTAATGGATTTTGAGAGGCAACAGAAGGCATGAATTTCTTTCTGTATATATATATACATATATATATATAGCACCTGCTTTTGAAAGCCCCAGCTATAGTACAGTGTGCTATGAATTAACATGGCGGGAGACTGATTTGGAAAGTTTAGCTAATTTTGGGGTTCAATCAAGTTTTAGGTGAGGTGGTAGCCAAAGAGGTGTTCCATTACTGGCAAGATAGTAATTTTCCTATTCTTTAGCCTAATGAGTCCTGCTTTCCCAAACCTGAATCTCTGTATAAAGATTTTTGCCTCAGGTTGAGTCTCCTTGGGAAAAGTCAAAAGGAGTGAAATAATTATTCAGAGATGATGGACAGCCAAGAGAATTTTTCAAGCAAGCCATCCTCAGCCCAGATGCATTTCTCTCAAAAACAGTTTTATTTATACTTAAACAATATTAAAGTTTCCAATTTACATTTCTTAACCGTTTAAATGACACAACAACGTTATTTCACATTAGCCATTAGGTTCCCATCACAATGGCACAAAATGCTGCCTGGTGGTCAAAAATAAAAAGCTTATTTAAAGATGTCAAAAAATTTTTGGTCCTTGTAAACATATCATTTGGAATTTCCAAAAACCTCATGCAATCTTGACTTTGTAATAATGCCACATGATAGTTTTTATCAAGAGGGTATTGGCCCCTCTAAAGTAAGGAGTTAAGCAACACAGTCAATAAATATATGCATATCGAGTCACGAGCATTCCCTACTTAGAAGAGTAGTGGATGTTCTGAATATGAAATATCACTTGGATATATAATTCTGTTTTTCATGACACTGTGGTGATTGGAATAATCAATTGGCTTCCCTAAAAATGTCTCAGGGGCACTGTTGCAAAATATAAAATATTTCAAGCTTTATCCAGTGAGTATTTCAAAAAGACGTAAGAAACAGATTAACATGCGTTGATTAGCTTAAATAAAGAAAAAGCAGATACACTGCAATTCAAAGTATTTGCGGGAGTATCAAGTAGAAAAATATGTTGTCTAGTAAAACGGGTGGCTGGCTGCCACTCTGAGGTAAGGCTTGCAAATGATATATTTCTTTTATGCAAGTATGTAAATAATATACATAACAGGAGAAGAGGAAAGTTAACAATTGAAATGAGGGGGGCAGAAAAGGTATTTCTCTGTACATCTATTTTATGCAGTCTAGAGGAACAGTGGTGAATGTCAAGAACTGCCCATCCCCCTTAGATAGTTCTAAACTTTCTATTTATTTCTTGGCAGAAATGAAATTTGGATGCAATACTCTCTGGGAGTATTCTCTGAGAATTCACATTGGAGTGTTCTGAATATGCAGTGCAGTCCCACCTTCAAGAATAAACATCCCACAGAACCTAGATTCAAAAGGCTTTTAGTAAGGCAAAGGTGGGTAAATGGGAAAAATAAAACTTAAATGAAAAACTTCGTTTTTCCATAAAGGAAAAGCAGTAGTAACTACCATGGAAAGTTCAATTCTGCCAGAACTGGTGGAATCTAGAATGATGGTATTAGGATTCAGTCTGTTTAGCTATGAGCAAAGGAAAAAAAATCTCAACGACCACTTTGCACAGACCCCAACCTGGGTTCAACTGTAAATTTGCATTTTTTAAATCCACTTAAAGGTTGTAGACATAGGCTCTACGGGACTAAAATAACTTGGGAGAGGTTTTCTGGGGGCACCTGCCTCACAAGATATTATCTGTAATCCTGAAGTATTGCCTATTACGGAAATGTGTTTCTCAATTGCTTCATTTACCAATGTAGGTCATTTAATCAGCATTTACAGACTCACTACCATGGACAGAACAAAGGATGCTTTGGGCAATACAAGAGAATCAGAAAATGGTGCGTTTACCCTTAAAGATCTTACTCTTTATTTAGAGAGGCAAAATATCTGTTTGCGAAACTGCTGGAAAATACAAAAATGAAATAACTATTACTATTGGACAAAATGGTCATAGGAATTGAGGCAGTGCTAGCAGGAGAGTGAACAGAATGAACAAAAGTTGCTCATGGATGGCTTTTTGGATGATATTGGCCTGATTCCTAATTCACCATTGGGAAGGGCTAGGAAGAGGAAAATCTGGGCAGCAGAAATAAAATGTAAAATTTCAAGTACAGCAATGAGAACCTTCAGGGATGATGTGTGGCTGTTGCAGTGGCAGGGTAGGAAAGGCCTGAGGATGAGCTGGCTTGAGGTTGAGTAAGGGGAACCATAAGAAATAAGTGAGCCTGAGTGGTGGAAAAGACTGAGGTCACACTTAATAAATGATTCCATAGGGAGCCAAGACATATATTTTCTCCAAGATGTTAATATTAACTTATTGATATTTCCCATATCCTGTAGGTATGGGAATTAGGAGATGCCATAATTAGTGTGACTACGTAATTTATTATCTAAATGGACGGTTTTGAGAGCGAAAGGTGGCTCTATTGATAATTACACACTGGGACTGTCTTGGGCAAACTAGGGCTTATGGTCCCCTATCAATAATGTTATCCAGAAAGAACTGGGGCACACTTCAGGCTATTTGGTTGTTGCACAAGCTATTGCTTCTACACCTTCCCTTGTGAGAAAAATGAAAGGCTTTTGTGTAGGAGATGGGGAGGGTGGAGAAGAGGGGTAAAAAAGAACAGGAGTGGTTACTGGACGTAGCAACTAGCTGTTGCGGGTGGAAATTGTTCTCTTTCCTCCTACTCTCCACTCATCTTTGAACTACCTGAAACCTAGATCATCAAGGTAAAAAGGATTAAATCTAGGCAGTGTAGTCGAGTGGAAAAAGTTTCCCTTTGGAGCCAAGAAAAGCTCAGGTTGACTACTAACTCTATCACTAACTAGTTATCAGATCTTGGGTAAATCATTAACTTATTTGAGCCTCGATTTCCAAATATTGGTATTGTCATCATAACTTCATGGGGTTGTAGTGAAGATCAAATCGTGAAATTATGTGTGGGAAATGTTTTCTGCCTTACATCAATGTGTGACAGTCATTCTTGGGTGTCTCTCCAAAAGCCATGTTTCCTTCTTTTTGTTCACATATCCTCCCTCTTTTTCTTCAGTTATTGGGCAGCTCTGGGGTGGGGGGAGGGTCAATGTTGTAAGCCAGTCATGACAATTCCATTCCTCTTCTCAGTGACTGGTTCAGGAATGGATATGTAATCCAACCCTGGCCGATGGGACAAAAGAGAAGACTGCTAGGGGAGTTTTGTTGCTCTTAAAAAGAGACCCAAGGCAGGGGCTGGCCTCGTGGCCGAGTGGTTAAGTTCGCGCGCTCCGCTGCAGGCGGCCCAGTGTTTCATTGATTCGAATCCTGGGCGCGGACATGGCACTGCTCATCAGACCACGCTGAGGCAGCGTCCCACATGCCACAACTAGAGGAACCCACAACGAAGAATACACAACTATGTACCGGGGGGCTTTGGGGAGAAAAAGGAAAAAATAAAATCTTTAAAAAAAAAAAAAAAAGAGACCCAAGGCAGGACTTTCCTTTCTTCTGCCAGGTCGTATGGGTGCATGAGTGTAGCCAGTTTGCAACCACAATGGGTGCTGAGAACATGAAGAGTTAGGAAGAACTGGTTATGGAAGGGAGGGGGTCCTGGATCACATCATCGTGCTATTGAAATAATTAACCCAGTAGCCACCCTACTTCTGAACCTACTGTTATACGAGAGAGTAACATTTTGATTGTTAAGGTTACTTTCAGTTGCATCTTTTGTTACTTAGATCTTAATGAATCCTAATTGATATACATATTGTAAGTATTAATCTCAACTTGGTGAGAATTTAAAGACTTAGGATTGCTTCCTCTGTCTTTAAAAAGATGACATTAAATATGAAACTATCTCTAGGTAAAAAGGATGGGAAACCAGAAAAAGGAAACTATTAACTCCCTACTTTAAGAGGAGTGATGAGTACACCTGCTCATCAGAAGGTTGGAACATTAGTTTTTGGTAGGGTGTATGAGGTTGAGGGGCATAACATTTGGCTCACTTTGTTAAAAAAAGGCAGCCCTATTCATAGATTGGCCTATGATGGGAGGGAGAAATTCCTAGGCACTCTTCTAACAATTGTGAATGGTCAGGGGGCTCTCAGGAGAATCATGAGAATTTAGAGTTGGAAGGTGTCTTTTAAAAAAGGAAAAATGTTAAGAACATCTGTGTGCAGGAATCACATTGGGGATCGTGTTCAGAGGTTGGAATGGGGAGGATGCATGCTTTAGAAATATGAATAGTTAGAAATGTTAATAAGTAATCTTGCAGTTTTTTCATGGCTGTGCCTAAAACATTTGGCAGATTTAACCAGTTTAAGTGGCGGATGGAAGGAGCTGGGGGAAGTGGGCTGGGAGAACGGATAACAGAGGTCCTAAAGACCTGGAATCTTTTCCAACTAGATAATAGGAGGCTGCCTCTTGCCTGAGAGCTCAAGCCTATCTGCGACTCCACTTCCAGAACACAAGACAGTGATGGAGTCCAGGAGTGGGGAGGACTACTGAAGGACACTGCAACAGCTTTTCTGCTCTGATGCTGCCTCGAAGGTGGCTTTTCCACTCAAGAGGGATGTTTCGTGGCTTTTCCTGACTGAATTAACAGAATGGTCTAAGGGATCTGCATCTTCCAGAGATCTACAGATAGATACCACATTGTTTTACGTTCTCTGAGACTCTCCAGTGCTCTTACAGGGAAATATTGTAGTAAAGACCATTACTAAAATCGTAAAATAATTTTTTTACACTTGTCTGCAGATTTAACTGTATGTTCTCTATATTTTTTAAAGGAATATGAACAGGTATTGAATTCAGTTCACTTGACACCACATGGCTTACTCCGATGGCTTACTCTCAAAGACATGCAACAGGGAATATTACTAAATTTGTGTGGCTATGTTAGCAGAGGACATGGTGCCCCTGTATCTTTGTAATCTCCTATACAAATACACCTTTCTAAAATTCCTTTTAAAATTTAGTTCTGGAAGGGAACTTGGAGGTCATCTTGTGGTCCAAAGTCACACAACTGGGCAGGGGTAGAGACAGCATAAGAGCCATATCATGTAATCCTAACTCCACGGTGTCTTCTGTCCACCATAATTTTCCTCTCCCCACCATGCAGCTCGTTTATTATTAACTTTTTAGGGTTAGGCTGCACATTGCTTGGCTTTAGAACTCTTTGTTTTCCAAGTCTATAGAAATGCTGTCTGGAGGAGAAAGATGTCTACGTATTTTATAGGGGCAATTTAGACAGTTTGTACTAAGACTTGTCCAATTACTAACCATATGTAACGTCCGCTAGAAGGCTGAGGGCAGTAGGTAGGGTGATGATGCATAGAAGTGGAAATCCATAATAGGAGTCAGATACAGAAAGGATGAAGTGGATCCAGTTCCTAGAGGATAGTCTGTAACTAGTGATGTTCTACATGAATGACAAGCCATTCTGAGAGGAATAATAATAGATTTTTAAATGGTTTATAATTAAGACTGAAAGAGGGCATGAATAAACAAGTTTGATGAAAAAGAATTGATGCAATGTGAACTCACAGTATTACATCTACATTATAACGTAAGGAGATGGTCTTATCATCAAACTTTGGTGTAGAGAGTGTAAGTTTTCCTAGGTTTGAGCTAATGCTTTTTATTTCCACTTTATTTTGAATTAGGCTGGCAGAGAGAATGTTTATGTAAACATATGTACTCTTTACATAAGGGACAGGAGAGCAGGAAAGAAAAATAATCCAAGGCACTTCAGAGGAGGCTACTGTGATTTATACAAACTACCTCCAAAGGCCTTTTAAGGGCAATAGGAGTAGGGATTTGGGGAAATTATTAAGATTCCTTGTTTTTGTGGATTCAGTTGAAGATATGCAGTATAGGTCCAAAGAAGCTGAAGTTTTCACCTATTCATGGGCAAGATATCTTATGAAGTTTGGAAATGAGAAAGTGGAAAAATAGATGAAGTGATTTCATTGGGTTAAGGCATGAGGCAGGATCGTACGTGGTGCTGGGAAGGAAGGAACACAAGAGAGGTCAGCTATTTTACACAGCCAAAGCTGCAAAATGCACACACAGATCATATTTTGATAATTTTCACCTATAAAAAATTATACTGGAAAACGTCCCCTCTTCCCTGTTTCTCTTCAAAAGGAAGATCAGGGAGAAGTAGAAGCCAGCCAGGTAGCAAAACTGATTGCTTTTATTTATCCTTTGGCTTTCAATTGGGGCTGTTTTAAGCTAGTGAATCTGTAACCCTGTGTACCTAAGGCAAATGCATAATGTTATTTGGCCTCTCTTTTATTGATTTACTTTTCTATTGTCTATAGGACAGGAAATGCAGGTAGAGTCGCTCATGAGAATGCTTTGCTTTCCCAACTGGTTCAAAAGAAATACACCTACTTTTCCCACATTGAGTTCCTGCTGAAGCCTTTGCCATGAGTGCTGGTTACTCCAGGATGTGCAAGGTATCTAGGGGCCAATCAGGAATGGTTGTGAGTCCACTGATTTACCAAGGACTTTTTTAATTAGGAAAAACAAAACAAACAACAGTTACACCTCTTCAGTTTAAATACGGAAATTCGGGGAGAAGTGAAAACAAACTCTAAACTCTTTATGCTTATCCTTCCAGGAACTTTGTGTTTTCTGGTTTGCAATTCTTCCATTAAAAAGGATTTGTTTTCAAATGTTTGCTTATGAAGTTGCAGCCTCTAACAGTTAAGTTTTCTGTCAATTTAGCTGATTTCTGTTATCTAGAAAAAGCATGATTAAAATAAAAGTACAATGTGTTCTGGACATAGAAGTTGACTGACCTGATTAGTTCCAATAGGGCATTTATCTTATTCAATTAATGGTGGACCCTAGTTGGCACATTTTAGAGCCAAAATGTCTCACAAGGTCGGCTCCCTGCACTCTCCTGGCACAAAAAGCCCTGCCTTACTAAGCTCTTATCTCCAAGAAAGCCATTGTTCACTGTAAAATATTACTAAGCAGTCGAGCTATGTCCCTGCTTGTTTGGATATCCTGAATTTCTGTAGACACCATCACCCTCTCTGGGACTGCCAGTTTTCATGGAAACACATCTTGTGGCGTAATATCCCACCATTCTGAGGAGTTTTTCAAGAACACTAGGACTTGGGAGAAACATATTTTAGAAGATTTAATTCTCTTTTAAGTTTAGGAAATATCAAACATATTCTGACCCCCTGTTGAAAAATACTTGTTTTAATTCCCAGTCCAGTTTTACCAATATTTCTCTTTATCTTTTAAAAATAGTGACATGGTTACCTCTGGATCTTTCAGGGATGAATCAGCCAGTTGGTGTTATCAATGTCATTTCCTATCTCTTCCTTTTCTTCTTCCCATCATTTGGACATTTGACTGTTTGTTTACCCTGATCAAACCCATCCATCTACTTCTATTTTTTATTGGAAGTTCTGGGAAACACTGTGAAAGGAAAAAATGTAGAAGCTATAGATATTGGTGTAAATGAAGCTTTGTGTTACCTGTGGATTTTGATCATCTCTTCCATTCCTGACCCCCTCAACAGCATGGACAATTCAGTATCTGAATATATGAATAGCCACGAATGACTGATAAAAACACCTCTACTTTTCATGACACAATTCCAGGAGCAGCTCGCTACAGTTCCTGTCTCTGCTGGTGCGCTGTTCCTGAGCCCCACAACTGTGCAGCCTTCTTGGCAGCTACTGTCCCTTTCAGTGGGGTTGGGCGTGAGGCAGGGATCACAGACACCTGGCAGAGTTACACAGCTGCATACACAAAATGGCAGAAAAAGAGCAAGACCTAAAAAGATTCTGGTTTGGGCCCAAATCACTAGTCATTTCACTTTATGAATAAAAGCAAGTGCCTTATAAGCTTACATTATTTACAATGCTCAGAGTTTTCAAACATCCACCCAAAGTTGAGGACCACCACATAACAGGGAACAGTTCAATGAACTATGTACAAAATTTACAAGGAAGTTTACACAATATTCTACATTCTCTTAACAAGTTTACCTTTGTATTTAGTTTGCTTTCATGAAACTGAGATATTTTTGTTTGTTTTTCTGTCCTCATCCCAGTAACTTCTGATTGGACCAGCATGAACAAATGCTTTCACATTCCTTTTTCCTCCCTCCTGGGATATATAATTACACTTTGTTTAGGAAAAAAAATTGTGGTACATCACCCTTTGGTAAGATACTATTCAAAATTGTCCATATAAGAAATCTTGGAGATTGTTTCCTTCTAGCATTATAAATATATCTTTTTTGTTTAACTTGACAAATTTTAATTGAGCTCTTTCTTAAATGAATATTTATAAAGTAGTCATTGATTTTAGAAAGATGGAATTTAGTCAATATTTCTGTGTATTGTACATAATGTTTGTTTAAGGAAAGCCTATCCTTGGATCCATAAACCAAACTTTATTCTCTGCACCACATTTTCTCTTTGCATTTTCAAGATCTTTCATTGATTGTAAAGCACAATAAAGATGGTATATGTGAAAACACATATCATTTAATCAGCAGAATTACCAACCAGTCTGCTGTTTCTATTTGGCAATGTGGAGGAAGGAGGCAATAATCATGGATAATTCAAGCCAAAGATATGTCTTTACCTGGTTCTTTGCCTCACAAAGCTGGTAAGTGTAATGTACATGTTACCCCTGATATGTTAAGCCAAGGAACATGAATGGAAGGAATGAGTGAGTAGTCATCACTGTTAAATGAAAGATGGATTTCTGCGGCATCTACGGAGGTTAAGTCCATGACACAGTTTATGTCACAGTTTATGAACTGTGAACATGGGGTCCCCTGGACATGACTGTGGCATAAGAGAGCGAGTCCATGCGATTTTTCAGCCTCTGCTGCCACTGCGGTAATATAGGAGATTATGGCTATTTTCATGGCAAAAAGAAAACAACTCAATAATAGTTAAATAGTAACCCTCCATAATGTACTGATCTGAATCTTTCAGGAATGGGGACCAGTTTGGGGGCACTTAAGAATGTCTAACAACTGTTATGTTTTACGTACATCATTTTGGGCAAGACAAGGGAGGAGGCAGAAAAGAAAGATTTTTTTTCCATGCACTGGTCAGCCTGGAAGGAGGGGGGTGGGGACAAAGAGGGGAGGATTTGGCTAGGAGGTGTCCAGGAGAAGAGAGTGGGGACAGAGGTTATTAACCAGAAATATGGTAACATTTCCATTTTTCTGGCTGCCATTGCCTCTAAAATCAGAACTATTTAACAGGATTTGCATAATGGTGGCTGTGACCCTCTCCATGCAAAAAGTCATACGGTCACACTATTTTGTGCCTGATGGTAGATTCAGGCTTACCAATTTTCCATTTTACAAAGGTTAAGATATAAGAATTAAAAATGTCCTTTTTTTTCCTCGGAGATTCTTTATGTCTAAAACTACAAGCATCAGATTCTTTAACTTTTAAGGCAAGGTAAAAATAATAATAAAAATATAAATTACCTCAATCTTTTCCAAGTAGAATAATCTAAACAGATAAATAAAGAGAAATTTTGTTAAGGAACATGGATTACAGATACTTACTTTCTGATTTAGCACTCATTCTTAAAAGCTTTTTAAAGAGCTTTGACATCAGAACGATTCATTCCTGCGAGGTATCAGCCAAAAGTCTCCCTTCCTGTATTTAAAATAAATGGCTAGACAGTGGTTCCTGAGTGGTCACTGGTAATATTAACCTTACAATCATGGGTATGGCCACATTCCATGCTATTTGGGCATTTTATGACGGCAAAGCATCTCACCCTGCCAAGGAATTAATCAGAGTTTCAAAATGGATCACTTTATCGCTAGAGGCTGGAGACTTCTGTGACCAGGGAACTGTGATTATACAACTGAAAAACTAAATGAAAATTTGGTCTCCATACCCTAGTAATTTCTTATGAAACCTTGAGATGATTTTTCCAGGTAAAGCAGAGTTTTTATATTCTTACTAACGTATATTATCTATAGCATAAGCATTCATTTATTTTAGGGTTCTTTTTTCTTCTTGCTTTCTAAAAGAATATATCATAACTCTCTTTCCTTGGGCTCATCAGCAGGAATTCAGCCTTATCTTTCCAATTAAGACAATCATTTCTAGCAGCTCATGCTATTGTAAACACAGGCCCTCATCACAGCCTTAGAGAGAAAGCCAGATCATCAAATAGGCAGTCATCCCTATTATTACCTCAACCCTTATTTCACATCCAAGGATCAGCTCCCAAGTCACCTCTATCACTGGTTGGTCAACTTAGGCTTTCGCTCAACCTTGCAAATGAACATATAGAATTCTTAGATACGCAGGCTGAAAAAAACCAATGAGGCTTAATGACACAAAATGGAAATCTCAACTGTAGCTAGTTGGACATGTTTAGAGTTGTGTGTTGGGCTCAGAAGGCTGCTCTTCTATGATGACCATGACCAACGTAATCCATGAGCAGAGATAAGGCAGAGCAGTAATGACAGCGATTAATGAGTGTAGGCAGGGTCTGTACTTTGGGGGCTGGTATAAATGTTTGAAGGCCCAGTGATTTTTGTCTTCATTGTTGCTATCTGTGGTTTTGCTGTTTTGAAGGTTTTTTTTTAATAGAAATCTGGCCTTGGAGGAGAATGATAACAACATGGGTGTGCATGCATGTCCTGAAGCATTCGTTTCATATTTTGGAACGCAGAGCTCAGAGAGCAGAGCCATAAAGTGCTAGCTGAGGCCTGTACAACTAGCTGTCACCATTAGATACTGTTGTCTGGAAGGCTAAGAAATATATACTATTTGATTTAAGATTTGGCAGTTCAGGTAACTGCCCAGGCACCCTTTTCACAGCACATAAATCTTGCCTTCCTCATGGAAAGGGCAATATTTTTCTCAAGCAAAAATTGCTCACCACCCTCTTCTTTGAAGCCCACGTCCCCCACCCCCCTTTCCTCAATCTCTCTGGAGCAGGAACCAAGGAAATGTGATGACATGGCTTCATGGCACAGTGGCAAGTGATTCCAGGCTAATAAGCAAGTTCAGGGCTGTTCATTTGAAAAGTAATTACAAAAATGGTCATTGCCCCCCAAATTCCTATTCTCAACAAGAAAAGAACAATGTTCTCAGTGGCCACCAGGTTGGATTCTAATGTTAATTTTAAATCTGCCCGGGAGTCTGAAAAAGGAGCATTTTTCAGAATTTCTAGCTTACTGGTGAGGTGAAGATGGCAGATTCAGTTTGTGTAATCTGGATCAGCGCGTGCCAGACTCTCTCGCCTCTTCCATAGAGCTGAGACCCCGCCTACCAGGGAGTTAGGGGAACTTGAGGGTGGAGGGGAGTCCTCCTTTTCTAGGCTTCTTTTTGTTTTCCCTTCTTCCTGGAAATCTGTAACTTGTCAATGGCTTTGTTTTGTCTTCTGAGATCCTGGAAATTGTGTTGTTTTTTGGCAGCATGAGATTGTTACGGTTTACCAGGAAGCAGTGCACACAGAGAGATAGGTCCCCTTTTCATTCTCATGAGAAAAATAAATCACTAAAATCCAGGGCAACTAGGAAGGACTGCTAAAGATCTACCTATCTAACTTCTCTTTGTGTGTGTGTGTGTGTGTGTGTGTTTGTAAACATGGCAATTAATAGAGCTCTGAAAGAGCCGATAACCTGGACCACAGTAGACTGGAAAAAAATAGTGTTTTTGTCTTTTTGAAGTAAACATGGTGCAGTAATAAAATTGATATGCAAGACCTAAAACCAATTGGATGGCTGAATCTCTTACCTCAAAAAACACAGCAGGATCGCTGCTGGGGACCTGGGGGGTTACAAATCATGAGAAGAGGAAAGTAGCCGTTTATGAACCATTAGGACAGACCTTAGTGAACATAGTAAAGCCAATAAACGACGTTAAAAAGAGAAAAGGTGATAGGGAAAAACATTCGGGACCACTTGTCTATGGAATTCACATCAGTCAAGTCGGGGATTTTGACTTTGAGCTGCGAGGCGCGCCTGCGGATGCGCCCCTTGCTGTGCGCGCCGTGCCGGTCCAGCGCGCGCCCGTATGCCTCGCGGCTGCTCAGAGGCTTCCGGTACTGGATGCTGGCGCTGTCGTACGAGTACATGGGGGCCTTGGGGTCAGTCATGCCCGTGAGCACTTCCGAGCCGCTCGTCTCGTTCCTGATTTCCAGGGTGCTGAGGAGAATGTTGCCGTGGGGGTCGACCTGACGGAAAAGGGACAGGCTCAGACACAACTGCCAGGACATTCACTTGTTTTCATTAACCTGTAACTCATCACACTGCATGGGGCTCATTAAACACTGTCTCGCTAGGCATCTGGCTCTACATGCCTCCAGGACTTGGAGATTACTCTCTTTTTCTCTCTCTCTCTCTATTTATCTATCTATCATCTTTCTAATCTACTATCTATCCATCATCTATCTAATCTACTATCATCTCTCTTTTAATCTATCGTCTATCATCTATCTAGTCTACTATCTAATCTACTTTCTATCATGTATCAATCGGCGATCTAATCTATCAATCCATCTAATCTATTTAACCTTTTATCTATCCATCCATCATTTCTCTCCATTCACAAAACACTAGTATGTGTGTGTATGTATGTGTGTGTGTGCAGTGGTGTTTTGTGTGTGTAGACTATATATATATATTTACATATTATTTTTGTTAATAACTACCACTTATGGAATCCATATGTATACATAATTCATGTCCATATATATATACACATATTTTGTAATAAGAAAAAATGCCATATATGTATATGTATGACATTTTTCTTGTCATAAAAGTGGTACATGGAACATTTAAGACCAGAAACAAACAGGAAACGAAAAATAAAAAATAAAAATTCGTAATCTCACCTTCAGAATCCATTATTTGTAACATCTTCCTTGCCTTCCACTCTATTTTCTGTTCATATATACTTACAAACATAGGCTCACGCAGTGTATTTTGCTTTGCAATCTGCTTTTGTCAGTTAATAGTATAGCCTGGTCATCTTTTCACGTTAGTAAATAATCCTCTTTGATATCATTTATTAATAGCTTATATCGATAAACCATAATTGAATTAATCTATTGTTAGATGTTAAGGCTTGCTTTACTTTTGTACTATTATATAAACAAGCTTGCAAGGAATATCTTTTAGCTAAATCTTTGTGCATAGCCACAAATATTTCCTCAGGCTAAATTTCCTTAAGTGGGATTCATGAATCAAAAGGATATGCCTGGCTATACTCTGACTTTTGCATCTTCACCATTGTTCACTGCTGCTTCCTGCCATTCCAGTGATAACCTATTCCAGATTTCCTGATTCTTCTCTATGCTATGCCCACAGACCGACTTCTGGAACTACAGAAAATGTGAGCACATTCGGCTTACAATGTGGCATTGTTTTTTTGTTTTTTATTTTTTTTTTTGAGTAAGATTAGTCTTGAGCTGACATCTGCTGTCAATCCTCTTTTTGCAGAAGAAGACTGGCCCTAAGCTAACATCCGTGCCCATCTTCCGCTTCTTTATATGTGGGATGCCTGCCACAGCATGACTTACCAAACGGTGCCATGTCCACACCCGGATCCAAACCCGTGAATCCCAGCCGCCGAGCAGAACGTGGGAACTTAACCGCTGAGCTATGGGGCCGGCCCCCAATGTGGCATTGTTTAACTTCAAGCTGGTGTACTTTGCAAACTGATTTACCTGGAGGGGACCTGGCTCATTCATGTAAATGAGTTTGACATTTCTTCCAAGGGCAGCCCAGGCAGCTGTGTTTAAATCTAGCGTTATTAGCATACTGCCTGACTTACAGTGAGGGTTCCATAAATGCTTTTGAAAGAGATTAATCTCCATAAGCACTTGTGGAACGCCCAAGGTATAAGTAGCCAGTCAAAAGAACCAGGTGACTAAGAAAGAGAAGGAGAAGAGCATAAGAGGAGGCAAAGAGAAAAAGAGAGGAAGAACAGTACAGAGGGCGGATGTGATGCTGGTACATTACAGAGAGAGGACTAAGATTTACTGAGTGTCTGCCATGTGCCTAGCATTGTGGTAGATGCTTTGTCTATATTACTTGAGTAATACAATAACAAAGTCCTCAAGTTTACTCCCGTAGGAAGTGCCAGACCTGACATTACAACCCATGTCCTATTTGATTCAACGCTCATGTGCTTTTTCTGAGAAATCACCACTTCATAGTCCTTAGCTTTCACCACATCCACAGTGGATTTAGTGATGCAATTGATAGCTTTAAGTGTCAAGTTAACTGGAGAGAGAAGTGTTGACTGAATCTGGCCACTCTCTCTCTCCAGTCTCATCTATCATCATTTCCCCCTGTGAAGCATTTTGCTCTAGTCTAACTGAGCTACTCATTATGCTCTCACTGGCACATCTACTGGCTTCTTTATTCTGGGAGTTATTATTAATTTTTGTTGTTGTTAATAACTACTATTTATTGAATCCTACTGTGTAAATTATTTCAGTTATTTCTCATAACAACCTTGTGAAATATATATTATCCTAGTTCAGCAGATGGGGAAATGGAGGCTCAGAAAGCTTAAGTAAATTGCATAAGATTAAACAAAGATAAGTGCCCAATTTACGATTAAAACACAGTATACTCTTGGTCTCAAATATAATTTTCCGTCTTCTTTGCATGTTAATCAATATTTTTTTTTCAAGGCTCAATTTAAATCCTACTTCCTCTGTGTGCCTGTGTACCTTCCCTGATCATGGTAACCTCAGGAACTTCCTCTCTCTCTCTCTCTTTTTCAGCAAATATTTATTGAGTGCTTATTAGGTGCCAGATACAGTGCTAGGTGTCAAGGATGTGTGTGTGTGTGTGTGTGTGTGTATATAATAGAGTAAGTTTACTGTTTAAAAGATCATGCATATGAAAGTTTACATTATTACAGAGGATGGTAGCATTGAAGTGGCAAAGAACAAAGTGTTAAATTCATTAGAAAACAGAAAAATACATTAGATGACAAGGTGGTGCACATGATTTTGCTAGGTACTGTGGTGTTCCAGTCAAGAGAATCATAAAACATGGATTTTGTCCCTGATATAATAATCTGCTTAGAGATACAAGGATAAGACATAATTTTGGGAGTGACAGGAGTTTTTAACAAAATGCTAAACGGTACAGTATAGACCATGATTAGAGGTTCATAAAAGTGATAAATCATTGGGGGTCATGAAGGCTTCATGAAGGAGGTGTTGCTTGCAGTGGGTCTTAAAGGATGAGTAGAGGACAGAACAAAGGATTGGGAGTTGAAAACTATATTCTCACCCTGGTTTTATTATTAACTCAGTTTCTTCATCTATATATGAAAACTTTTCTCTAAATAATCTCAAGGGTTTGTTTCCAATTTTTGACAGTCATTATGGAGAATATTCCAGGCAGAGGACATAGCATACTAAAAAAATACTTGTAAAACTGAATCACTTGAGCTATACTGTATGCATCATTAAGTTGCATTATTATGAACTCTCTCTAAGTAAACAAGTTGCTAGAATTTAGGATCTGCCAGTGAAGCATGCAGATGCTCCTCATTAAACAGAAGTCACAGAAGTCATGGCAAATAAGGTACGTTTTATTAAGATGTTTTGGTTAACCTTGGTGCAGACTCAAATGCACTTGTAAATTGCATGAGGTTTATTAGTTTGTGCAAATCCCTCAAAATGTTCTGTCATTGAGCTAGAAATCATAGCTTTAAGTGGTTTGACATATAAAATAATGAATCCAATTCTGCAACGACCTATGAAATCTGATTTCACTACTGCAGAGTTAAATCAAAATTACCATGTCCTTTATTAGGAAAATTTAAGAAATGTCACATAACAGTTCTTGCCCATCTCCAGTCTTTCTTCTAAACAGTCTAGGACTTGTCCTAAAAGTTGGTCTTATAGACTCTGAGAGAGAGAGAGAGAGAGAGAGAGAGAGAAAGAGAGAGTGTGTGTGTATGTGACGGTGTGCTCCGGCATTTCTTCTGAGGTGTGAGACTTCATCCACCACCCTCCAAGCTTTTTGCTGCCCAGTAAGGTGGATGTGTGGTAGCCTCACCACTGCTAACATTGGCAAGTTTCTGATTGGCTCTGCCCTAACTCCTTCTCCTCGGAGAAGAGTGCCTTTCCCTTCACCTCAACCATATAGGGACACCCAAGGTATCCTTATATCCACAGCTGACACAGCTTTCCAAAAATAATATCCATGGGGTAGTGGCCATCGGTTTTTCACATCTTCAGAAGCAGCAAGGAGCCGTGTTGTGCATTGTTTCAACATCTGCAATGGTCAGACGTTGTCTAGAAATATCAACATCTGAATTGGACACGATCCAGACATCAAAGATTTTAAAACCTTGAAGCAAAAGGAAGTGAGGCAAATGAAAATGTCAACACACTGGATTTCCAGGGCAGACACAGACTAACAGATTTCCTGAAGCATTGCTGATGTTGAAATAACTGTCCAGTGGGATAATCATTCCCCACTCCTCATGTTGCCGTACTGCAAGGGACTTTCCACTCCAATCCCCAGGAGACAAGCTACCGGATGAACACTTCCAGCTTCTTTTCTTTCTCCTCTTTCACTGCTCCCCAGTAACCTGTCTGGTACATTTGGAAGAAGGAGGCAGGCATACTTGGCTCTGGGCCTTCTGGATTTTTCTCTCCCTCTGATCTGCTTCCAGAGAAGGTGCAATCCAGTTAGGTATGTGTCTGTTGAACCTGCTGCATTGGTGGGGCAGGCCTGCAATTGTTTGGTGGTTCCAGTGGTTGGGGAGCTAAGTCTATCTAATGTTGGGGAAAATGACTGCGTTATATTAACCACATATTCCTCAAACCAACATCACTGATTTTTTTTTTTTTTTTTAAGTTTAGAGCATATTGAACCTAAACTGAGAGGAAATGAATACAATTACTGATAAGGCTTCAATACAATTACTATTAAGTTTTAATGTTTTACTGGACAAATACTGTGCTCTCTTTCAAACTCAGGTTATTCGTTCTCTTTCCAGCAATCTTTTTGAAGATTGCTCACTTGTGACCTTGAGATCCACCTTCTCCTTGCCTGCTGAGCCTTTCGCTCATCTTCCCTCCTGAGATCTCCCTGAGGCCTGCTCTAAGGCGAATCTTGGAGGGGCTCACATATAAAGAAAAGCCTGGGATTTCCCTGTATAGAGACCTGAGATGGGGAGAGACAATCCAGCTTCTGGCTGGTGAACCTTCTCCTTCCTTCCTGCAGACAGTGCTTATCCGTCACAATATCTTGTTTTCAAATTCTGAGGACACAACTGTCCTGGGATGATAGTAGTGAGCAAAACAGACACGGTTCTTAAACTATTGGCACTTACATTTTTTTTTTTTAAAGATTTTATTTTTTTTCCTTTTTCTCCCCAAAGCCCCCAGGTACATAGTTGCATATTCTTAGTTGTGGGTCCTTCTAGTTGTGGCATGTGGGACGCTGCCTCAGCGTGGCTTGATGAGCAGTGCCATGTCCACGCCCAGGATTCGAACTGATGAAACACTGGGCCGCCTGCAGTGGAGCGCTCGAACTTAACCACTCGGCCACGGGGCCAGCCCCGGCACTTACATTTTTATTGAGGAAGACAGGTAATATCCTCTTACCCCATCAAATGAATTTTTAAAACTTGAGTAGCATTAAGGAGAAAACAAAAGAGCTGTATATATTGTTTTCAATGTATTTAGAAAAATATAATCAGCATGCTAAATGGTGATTTTGTGCATGTTTTTCGTAACATTATACTTATCCTTCTATTTCACTATTATGAGTGAAAAAAATCAAAGTAATTCACATTTCCTTTTTCTCCTGGACCTTATAAAGACAGCGTATACATGAATGTTCAAATGCATCTCAATCTTGAAATGGCCAGAGCAGCACTCTTGGTTCTCTCTCTTCTTCAACTTGTTCCTCCTCCTGAGTGGCCCACTGAAAATGTAGCAGGGGCTTTGTCTTATTCACTGCTGTTTCTCCCAAACTGAGAAAAGTGCTTGGTATATAAGAGTATTCAATAACTATCTATTGAATGAATGAATGAATGATAGTACAGGTGGTAAAAAGGCATGATGGTTAATTTTATGTGTCAACTTGGCAAGTGTGTGGTGCTCAGTTGTTTGACTAAGCACTAGTGTGGCTGTTGCCATAAAGGTATTTTGTAGATGTGACTGTCATTTTCAATCAGTTACTGTAATTAAAGGAGATTCCACTTGATGATATAGGTGCCTCATCCTATCACTTAAAAGTCTTAAGAGCAGAAATTGAAGTTTTCTGGAGAAGAAGTTCTGTCTCAAGACTGTAACATAGAAATTTCACCTGAGTTTCCAGCTTGCGCTACAGATTTTGGACTTGCTATTCTTCACCATCACATGAGCCAATTCCTTAAAACAAATCTCTTTTTGTATATGTGTTGGTTTTGTTTCTATTGGTTCCATTTCTCTGGAGAACTCTGACTGATGCAAAGGGGAATGCAAAAATCATGAGGGTGACTGATGTCCAGAAAACACTGATGTGACGGCTGTATTTTTTCCCTCGGTAGGGACCCTAAGCAAATGTGCACAGTCACTTTCTAGCCTGGGTTTAGCCTTTCTCGCCCCCGTTTCCAGCCCACTCACCCTCTCCTGCTCTCTGCCCTCAACATTCTCAAACAGTACCTTAGGCTGTGAAAAATGCTGCCACTCACTGAATTTAACTGTTCTGGATATTTTCAATATGTAAATATAGCAGAACTCATTTCAGTGTAATTGGAATAAATATAATCTTGTTTTCAGTGGCAGTTTTAAAGCCCTGTTGAGAAATACCTCCGGGCTCAATCTACTTTGCAAACAGAAAGTTATTTCCTTCTTGCTAGCCAATTCAGTTAGATTCATATTTACTGAGTAGTTCTGAAGTAGAGTAGGAAGCCAAGTGAAGTGATGCTGGCTGCAGAATGAGCTGCCTTCCAGAAGCCTATAGTGTCCTTAATGGAGCTGTTCAGTGCCAATGGCTGCCTTCACCTGTAGAGAGCCACACAGCCACATCCTCCATCTGCCTATCCCGCTCACATAACATGCCACATTTGTGATGTTGCTGTCAGTCATCAGCTCTCATCAGGGCTGCCAAACCTCAATCCCTTGGCCTCAAATTCCTGAATCCCTTTTTTTTTTTGCTGGGGGGAGGGGACGGAGGATGGGAGACTTCTTCACTGGAGATGATTTGCATGTCTCTTTGCGTGTCCCGACTACTAGTGGCAGAAGTGGAAACTTAAATACCATTTCTAGAAGCAATAGAAGGTTAAGTATAAGCCCAAATAAATCTAAACAAATACATATTATATTATTCAGAAAATAGAGAAGGAAAAAGACAAAGATAAAATTAAACAATTGGCAATTTTCCAGGACATTACTCATGTTGATAAATGTAACCTGGATTCCTTTCTTTCCCTCATTCTCCCATCCAATGAATGACCAGGTCCTAATGGCTCTAATTTCAAATACATCCTGAGTCTGACCACTTCTCCCCACCATCACCTTTGGCCACATAACTGGTCTTTTTTCCAGGAATGCAGCCCTGTAGTCTTTTCCTTACATGGCAGCTGGAGTGATCCTTTTAAAATGTAAAACAGACCATGTCTCCTCTGTTTAAATCTTCTAGCTACTTGTCAAGACATAGAATAAAATCCAAATTTCTCATCCGAATCCACAAAGCACCATGTGATTTGGCTCCTGCATGCACCCCTGCCCGTACTTCCTACCAACCTGCCCCTTGAACTCTCTGCTCCAGCCACACCAGCCTTTCGTTGGTCCCTCCATGTTCCTAAGTCCTCAGGGCATTTTCACGTGCTATTCCTCTCTCCTAGAATGCTCTTGCCCAGATTGTTACCTGGCTAGATTCTCACCACTTTCTTCACCATAATTTTCATCATCCACCATCATGTCATGCATTTGTTTACACATTTGTCAATGACCTCAAATGAAATGGAAGCTCCAGGAGGGCAGCTGTTTTTTTGTTACTCTGTTCTTCCTCGCTGTATAGCCCCCTTGCTCTTCCAGAACCCAGCCCGAGATAGTCCTACGGAGGGACTGAGTAAATGTCTGCAGAATGAGAAAACTCAGACTTGGAGCTATCTCTCTGATCTCTGTTTGAGTTTTAATGGCCAAAGATGCTGAACGGCTGGAATCTCTAGGGTTGGGTTCTCAGACATTACTGTGCATCCAAATCAATTAGTAAACTTGTTAAAAATACAGGTTTGAGCCTTTTTCTTTCTAGACTAAGGTTTTCCCAGTCTACATTTGTACATGTATTCCAAGGGTTGGTTCTTGTGTACCTGGCCTTTAGTTGAAGTCATGGTGGATAGAAAATCCATAAAGCAGTTACCTTATTTTCAGAAAACTGAGAATTAATTCCAATATGCACAGTTCAAGCCTGAGAAATACATGACATTAAGGTTAGGGAATAATTTCTTAAGTTGATGTTAGTGGGAATTTATTGAACTTTGAGCAGAGAATGATGGAAACAAGAAAATAGAAACTTTTATACATTGGGGCATTTTTTACATGGACAAAACACTGATTGCTTAGGGCATCTCGACATTTGAGATGAGTGCTTTTTACAGTTAAATATAAAATGTATTATAACCAGAAAATTCATTCAATTCTGAATGATGCAAATAAAGGCATTTTTCAGATTCATCTTCAGTGAATCTCCTTAAAATATTCATCCGAAATGTCATCAGTAATGTTTTGCTCTTCAAGTATAGAAAAGAGTGATTATGGCCAGAGTAATGATTGCTTTCCCCATAGCTGAAAAGGAGATACTTAGGATGTGTGATGTCGATATGTGTGTGAATGTCTTGGGGCTTGTGGAATACTACACCTAAGTGGATAGGTCCTTGTTACTATATCACATTAGGTAGAATCTTCTTACCGCATTAGCCAACGTCTCCCAAGACAATCACTGGACTTCTACACTTTATTCCTCCCGACTGGAGAAGATTATGAGTTAAAGGCAGAGCGGAGTTATCAATCTCCTTATATTCTAATACAGGGATTTCAAGGGAAGGGAATTGCTGAGAAAAGATATGTTAGGGTCACAAAGTATCAACACAGGTTGAAAACAATCTATTAATAACACGCATATATTGTTACCACTAACACGCATATATTGTTACCACTGACTGTTCCTAGTTAAATAAATGTCCACCTTTAGAAAATGTTTATTATATATATAATTTAATTTTGAGAGGTTTCAAACAGTTCTCAATTTGGGAAATGCTTTAAAAATTTGTTTTTGTAACAATAGGAATATAATAGGAAAAAAGTTCCCAATCACACATGAATTCTAAGAGCATGCCTGTTTGGTTTTGTAATTAATTTATTAGTTCCTTTATTATTTTAAAAGTCATTTAAGTGCCTGATTTGTGCTAGCCTCTGGGATAGGCATTGCAACACCAAAGAAGGAAGATACGCTATCTTCATTTCAGGCCTACTTTATTATTCTTTAGCATTTATTATTGCCTGGCATTCTACGTGTATTTGTGTGTGACGTTCATTGTTTGTGTGTGATGTATTTGTGTGTGATGTTCACTGTCTGTCTCTCCCATCCAAGTGTAAGCTTTTGTTTTCTTAATCGCTGGCTATATCTCCAATACATAGAGTATTCGTATAGAATGAACTCATTAAATATTTGTAAAATTAAAAAAAATAAAGGTAAGCATAGAGTGCTGTGGAAAGCTCCAGGAGGAGCACCAACTCAACCTGAGGAGCAAGGGAAGGCATCAGTCAAGAGGTGAGTTCTGGGGAACAAGCCAAACAAAGGTTCCAAAGAGTGAAAACATGGCAATTTGGTAAAGCTGTGAGTTTTAATTCTCAAGCAAAGAGTGTGTTGGTGAAGGGGAGAGGGAGTATGAGGCAGGAAAGGAAAGCGGAAGGAGATCACAGCGGTTCTTGGATCCCATCTTAAGAAGTCAAGATATTTTCCTTTAGGCAAAGAGTCTGAGACAGGCTGTAGTGGATGCCTATTGGTTTGACCTTTCTGATTCCATTCAACCTTCCTCTGACAACACTGGCCTGACATTCCTTTGGTGCGTGTGGTTGAAGTGGGCTGATTGCATCTTCTAGGCTCTGGGGACAGGCACATGACCCAGAGGTGGGCATTTAGTGTTTTCTATCTTCCTGCTCAGAGGGATTGATTTCTCCATGAGGATATGACTAAAGTTGGTCCAAAAAGACTGCATCCTGACTTTTTTTCTGTTGGGACTATTGGGTATAAGAGAGTATTTTTGTGCTAGGGTTGTAGAGAGCTCTGACACTATAAACTTGGAGCTTTGGGACCATCATGAGCGAAAAGTTTACTGAAATTAAAGCTAATATAACAGAAAGCATAATTAAGAGATGAAAAGAGATGCTTTCTGATGATACTGTTTGAACATCTGTATATGGCCACATGTGAAACTAGAACCATGCCTGAACCTTTCAGTTGTGTGGGCCAAACCCTGCCAGCCCCTTTCTTTTCTTAAGCCAGTTAAGTCCAATTTCTTTCTCATTCACAAAAGAATCCTAGCTGTTTGGGAGTAAAAGAAAATGGACTCTCGAAGCCAGAGAGAAAATGAAAGAGAGAGAGAGAGACAGAGAGAGAGAGAGAGATTTTGAGATTCTCGGAAAGGAAAATAAGACTGCTGAAGACTGGAGGTTAACCAGATTAAACCAAGACTAGAGAACAAAATGTGGACCAAGCCAGAATTTGGGCAGGGGCTTGAAGGCTAAAGAGGTTCATGAACTGTTAACACAAGCTATCATTAGAAATCAAAGGTCTTGCCTGGATTTCTGCAGAATCCAAGATGCTAACTCAGAATGGTTAAAGTTTCATCAAAGGCTGAGGGCAGTTGGCTTGAGGGTGAGGTAGTGATGTGGGAGCCGGCCCAGTCTCAAAGGCTAACATAGGTTATTGAGCTGTTCCAAGCTGGACTTAGGAGAGAGCTGTTTACCTTTATGATGCCTGTCTTCACATGTATTTTGTATACTGGAATTAATCACAGTACAGAGCTGATTTACATTTAAAAAGTTGTCCGAAAGTATAGATGTTTGAAAGTGTCTATGACTCACCACTGAGAATAGGATATGGGAGGAAAGAGCACAGATTACAACATTAATATCTGATTCAGATGGGAAAAATTCTATTTCTTGACAGTTGGGGTTGCAACTGCACTTTTGGTATGAATCTTTGGCAGATTCCACTGGTGTCCGCCCTGACTTAGAATGATTTTGAATCAGTCTCTGATCACAGACTGCCCATGCAACCATTCCATCTTAGGGGGATCTATTTGCAAATGGGCAGGCATTGCGGCAAACAGATACAACCATATATGTTCTGGATTAGTATAAAGGTGGCCCAGAAGTAACTCACTTAAACAGCCTAGTTGTGCTGTGAAATCTATCTTTCAAAACTCTAAATACTATCTCTAGTTTCAAATGAAACCTGAGGGGTTCATGAATCTACAGTCTTTATCACCTTGGAGGTTGAAACTCTCCTAATGTCTGGATTCAGCATCTGTACTCATATAAAAAGATGCTTCAGTGCAGCTGGTGGAAACATAAATCAAGACAGAGCAAGCACTTTTGGAGCTTTAGTACAGATACCCCATGACATGACTGCCCAGCCAAGGCTATCAAAGGTAATGTGTAATAAATGATCAACACCTCTCTGTGCTCTAGGGTACCAGGGCAAATGTTAGGGATCCCTCAAATGAAACTTGTCTGCCACCACAGCACATATGTCTTTTGAATTCAATTGTTTACAAGTATCTAAAAGGAATGAGGAGGATCAACCAACCATTATATGTAGGAAAAATCCCATATAGTTTTCTATTTTTTAATTTAACCAGGGAATAGCATTTTTAAACGCCACACAGTTTGCATTATTATGTTAATGGCTGGAGATGATACACTGAACAGATGAAGTAATACCCTTGATTTTTACTGACACATTGTCTGTCTGAGCCTCTGGTTTTAGAAGAGGAGAAGAAAGTTAGGAACTGGAAAACCTAAGCAGCTGCCGGGATGATTATAAATTGCCTGAGATGATAACACCGCATTAGGGTTCCATCTAAATATGAAGAAGTTTATAAAATCTAAGCCAGAGCACTCCTTTGAAGATTATGTCTATCTGATGTTATATGACATTGTGATTCAGAAAGAATAGCAAAGGTTGATATAAAACATGCTGTAAAAAACGTTAAAAAAAGTGATAGAAACAATAAGAAAGTCTGGGACAGGCAGACATTGAAGTGGACTATACTTTTCTTACTTATCAATATATAAGAATTTTACAAAACATTATGACGTAACACTCAACACCTGGTGTGGCATCTAAGAACTCACCTTGAATGAACAAGGCCTATCTAGCATTTATTCATTCAACAAGTACTTATCTGGTTTTTCTCTGTTCTAGCCACTGAGGAAAGAACAATAAACATAATAGACAAGGATTGGTGCCAATCTTCAGGAAGCTTGCAGTCTAACAGAGAGATAGATGTTAAAAAAATAATTACCCAAATAAACATATACTCACTATTGTGGTTAAATCCTATGGCGGAAAAGTACACCATGCCATGAGAACAAATAACAATGGTACCAAATATAAGCCAACAGTGGGGGTGTCAGTTAAGGCATCCCTGAGGTAGTAGCATTTCTGATAAGAACTGATGCAATGGAAAAATTGAGAGAAGGCCAATATTACCTTCAATTTCACTAATCCTTTCTTTTGTGTTCAAAATCTGATGCTAATCCATCTTAAGAATTTTTCAATTCTATGACCTCCATTGGTGCTTTTTTATAGTTTCAATTCCTTTTCTGATACTCCTCATCTCTTCATATATTGTATTAATCTTTTCCTATGGACTTTATTTTAAACTTTTTATTTTGAAATTATTGTAGATTCCTAGAAAGTTGCAAAGATAGCACAGAGAGGTCCCAGGTACCCTTCACCCAGTTTCTCCCATTGATTACATCTTACTTAACTATTGTACAATATCAAAACCAGAAAACTGACGTTGGTATAAAGTGTGTATAATTCCATGTAATTTTATTAAATGTGTAGATTCATGTAACCAGCACAACAATCAAGAACAGAACTATGTAACCACTGCGAAGTTCTCCCTCATGCTACCTCTTTATAATCAATCGCACCCATCTCCCCCAACCCCACCACTCTCACTAACTCCTGGCAGCCACTCATTTGCTCTTCATCTCTCTAATTTTGTTATTTTAGGAGTATTATATAAATGGAATTATATGGTATGTAATCTTTTAAGATTGGCTTTTTCACTAAGCATAATGCCCTTGAGATCCATGCAAGTCATTGCATGTATCAATAGTTCATTACTTTATATTGGGCTGGTATTCCATGGTATGAATGTACCACAGTTTGTTTAACCATTCACCTGCTATAGGATATTTTGATTGTGTCCAGTTTTTGGCTATTTTCTATGAACTTCTAAATGTATTAATTATAGTTATTATGATTATAAATTATAGTCATTTTTTAAGCCAACATCTGGGACTTTTGCAGCTCTGTTTCTATGGACTAAATTTTTTCTCTTGACTATGGGCATATTTTCCTGGTTCTTCTAATATCCGGTAATTTTTAATTTTATACTAGTATGTTGACGACGTACTGTAGAGACTCTGGACTATGTTACCTTCCCTGGAAAGTGTTGAGTTTTGCAGTTATGTAGTTTAATTACTAATAGATCACCTAGAATGTGCAGGGACTTGGTTTTATGTGTCGTTAGGGTGAGTCTACTATAGTTTTTCCCTTAACTCAGGGAGAGTTAAGGGAATTATTCTTGTGACTTAGTCTTTCCTCCTAAGGTGTGATCTTTTTGGGGTTTTAGTGGAAAGCCTAATGTATTTATCAACCTGCCCTAAAGGGCTGGATTCAGACTCCAAACTCTGACTTTGATATGGTGGATAATAGCTGAAATCTCCATTCATTGCTTTTTTTACCCCAGTCTTTTGGCTGTTTTTCCCTTTTGAACTTCTTGGCATTTTACCCGTACAGTTGTAGTTGAGGAATCAACCAAGGGTTCATGGGAAGTTTATGCTCAGATTTTAAGCTTTCCCTGTGGCTCACTTCTTTCTAAAAATCTCCAGAAACTCTGAAAGTATCAAACTCCACGCTCTGATTCATTAGACCAATAAAACTGCAGTGTTTTGCTGTCCCACATCCCCAGACTGGAGAGCATCCTGGGTGGAAAAGCCGTATAAACACAGATTTCACATAGTGTAGTTCCCGTCATGTGAGAGTTGATTCTCTTCTAATTTTTGCTTGTTTCAGTTACTCTCCTGTGTCTTCAAGCGGATTTTTAAAATTTTGCTCAGGGCTTGAAATTTTTAATCTACTGGAGGGTCAGTCTGATACAAACTGCTCCATCATATCTTAGGATGATTTTTGTTTTTGCTTTTTAGCATAACTTTGTCCACTTATGTTTCTGTGAAAAGTATTTGTGGAGTTCCTAATCTAGTTTTCCACGGATAAAAACACCTTTTTTCTTTTTTTAAGAGTTTCATCTCCTGACAATTGAGAGATTTTTGTACTCTTTCTTTTAGAATTCAAATAAAAAAAGTCATTTCACCTTGAGTAAAAGATTCCTAATTTGAGATCCAATGAGATCTTACTGTGTTTAAGCCCAGTGTTACTCAAACAGCCTGCTTATGAAATAAAGATCAGTCAGGTGGGAACACTTTACTTATTTATTAGCCACTCATGAAGTCCTTTCAGAGCAGTATGTATTATACATCCAGCTATGAAATGGCATGTGAGCTTTTCCTCCTGCCTTAACTTGTCCCTTAGCACCTTAGAAAAGTCCTCATATTCTGGGGTGGAATCAAGGCAAATGCCCAAAGAGTATGGTTAAAGTTTGTTTTATAATCTTTTAATTTTAGCAGAATAGATAGATTTCAGCTTGCTTGACCTTTCTATTTAATTACCTCTCCAGAGAACACTGCTTTTCTAGCCAATTGAAAGGCCCCAGTTTTTCCTTTTTACCTTCCCAAATTCTACCTGTCTTTGAGTGTCCATTCAGTGCATATCTTCGGAAGTTTCCTACCAGAGAACGTAACCCACTTTATTTATGTAGGGCTTTCGCCCATGATATATCAATTAACACACATTCCAAACTATGCAGATGACTAGCTAATGGGTTTAGAAGACAACTGAGATGGGGATGAAAATAGAAAAGAGGTGGCCGTGAAAACTACTGTGAAAATACTTGGAAAGCTGGTATGGTTACAATCAGACAATGGGAAACTTCTTCCTCCTAGATATACTCCTCAAGCTAGGCGCTGTCCTGTCTCATTTTATAATCCAGTCACCTCATAAGAGTATAATTTCCTCCTCCACCAAGATCAGGAGATTCTCAGGGGCAAATATCATGCCAACTCCTTCTCCTTTAGCAACAGCCATAGTGTTTCACATAAGAGTAAATATTTATTTGAATGCGTTGTTTTGAATTTTGACCATTTGGCTGAATCTGTATGTTTTCTTCACTTATAATTTTTGAAATTCTTGGCAGTGTTTATACAAATTTGATATCCTACTAAAGAGCGAGAAGATACACCTTGAAGGTACATAATTTGGGTTCCGCTTGATTCTGCAACCACATCTCATACTGCTCTGCTTTCTCTCTCACTTACTATACTCTTGCTACACTGGTCTTCCCTCAGTGCTTTAACACAGCAAGCAATTCCTTTGTCCTTGCAATTTCCTTTGCCTGGAATGGACATGGCATGGTTAGCTGCTTTTCATCACTTAGGTCTCAGATCAAATGGCAATTCCTCAGAGAGGTCTTCCTGATCACCTGATCAAAGTTCCCTGTTACCTTGGATCTGACCCAAATCATTCTTTTGCCTATTACTCTGTTTTACTTTCTTCATAGCCCTGACTACTAACCGAAATTATCCTCTTGATACTTTGTGTGTTTGTTGACTGTTTTCCTGTGTTAGAATCTAAACTCCACGAGGGCAAGAAATTTGTTTCATTCAGAGCAGTATCCCCAACACTCAGTATAACTCCCAACTGAACAAATATTTGCATCGTCACCCTGTGTACCATCTTGAAAACCATTTTTAGTGGATACAGTATTTCAATGTGTATAACTTTAAGTTGATTTCACTGAAAAATAGCATAGAAGTAGAGGCTACAGAGATTTTTTTAAAGAATAAACAGAGCATTAATTTTAATTAAATTTTACCCAGTAAAAGTGCATGTCACAAAATCCACCATTGTAAAACAAAAGAAAAATAGTAACAGTATCTTGTATATAATAATAATAGCCAATACTTATTGAGTGCTTACTGTGTTCCAGGTATTGTTCCAAATACTAGACTTAAAAAAAAAGCCTCGTTCAGTCTTTACAACAACTCTGAGAGATAGGTACTATCATAATCTCCATTCTCTGGATGATGACATGGAGAAGAGAGGTTAGATAAAGAGTCACATAGGTTGATTTACTTGAAGTTTTAAAGCCAGTAAGTGGCAGAGCTGGGGATCAAACCCAGGCAATTTGATTCCAGTCTGTGGTTGTACCCACTGTGCTATATTGCCTCATTTCCGCTTAATCGTGGAGTTTATTCACTTTAGTTCTCTCATTTATTTATCAAGCAGATCTGGCATTACTCTTTTACATATAGTTTTACAACCATAAGGTTTAGAATAAAGAACAATGGACTTGGGGTTGACTTTTAGGCCCCAGTATGTTATTAATCTATGTAACCTGCAACCTAACTTCTTCAATCCTCAGTTCTCGAATATGTAAAATGAGGGGTTGTTTGAGTCTTATTAAAGAAGAACTAATATTTTATACTTTTTTTTTCTGTTACAAGAGCTCTGAGCACCAGGCTGCTGATAAATGTTGGAAGAATCTTTAGGAATATTTAATACCTTACCTGGACTTTATTCACCTCCAGCTTGTTCTTCTCATTGGCGCTCTGGTCTTGTTTACCAGCTCCCTTTTTCTGGGGTCCCTTTCCAAAGAAGATGTAATTGACAAAGGCGTATTCCAGCAGAGCCAGGAACACAAACACAAAGCAGCCCATCAGGTAAATATCAATCGCTTTGACATAAGGGATCTTTGGCAAGGTCTCCCTGAGGTGAGTGCTGATGGTCGTCATTGTCAGCACCGTGGTGATGCCTATGAAACGGAAAGACACAGCTTAGCTGAGTGCACTTCTTAAGTCGCCCTCTTTAAGATCGAGAGGGGAGATGACATTCCATTATTCGTGCCCCTAAATGATGGCAGTAATGCAATAAACCACTGGGCAAAAAGGGCAGACATTTTGAAGGAGAAAGCTGCAGCCTCCCTATATAGTCCATAAACAAACCATAAAATAGGATGCACTCTTGGTGGAGGGTTGGAAACTGTTAATTTAAAAAATAACGCACAAAGGGAAAAGAAAAGTAGATAGAAAGGCATATCAAATTCTCGTTGATATTCTTTTTGACTATTGCCAAATGTCCCTCATTCTGTCACATGCTACCTCTTTATTCTTCCTTCTCTCAGCATCTCCCTCATCTCCTCTTAAATCTGTCTTTGTTATAGTAGTCCCCACAGCAGTCACTACCGAACTGAAAGTTGGTGACCAGTTTGAGGAGACCTACTTCATTGTATGAATCTATAATACATCCAGGTCACAAAGTCAGTGTTGCTTTTTAAAATAATAATGTACCGTTCACAGTGAGACAACACCAAAGGAAGAAGCAAATAAGAGAGCTCGGGGGGCCGCCCCGCGGCCGAGTGGCTAAATTCGCGCGCTCTGCTGCAGGCGGCCCAGGGTTTCGCCGGTTCGAATCCTGGGCACGGACATGGCACCGCTCATCAGGCCATGCTGAGGCAGCGTCCCACATGCCACAACTAGAAGGACCCACAACTAAAATATGCAGCTATGTACTGGGGAGATTTGGGGAGAAAAAGCAGAAAAAAAAAAAAAAAGAAGATTGGCAAGAGTTGTTAGCTCAGGTGCCAATCTTTAAAAAAAAAAGTTCATGATTTGTATATTTCTTTAGACATAATATGATCTTGTTGCTTTCGTTTTTCAAACATTATCTCTAGTTGCTTGATTCCAGAGACCAGAAGGAATTAGTTCCCTAGAGTCAAACATTACATTCTTAACAATATGTTTGCATGCCTGCATAATATTTTGTGTTGAGATGGTGATGATGGAATGATAATTGGGAAAAACAAGAAGTGAAAAATAATTTGGAATCTCACATAGATAGTTTGTGCTGCATCATTAACGTTACACATATCTGTAGTGTTTTTACAGTTTTAAACACAGTTCCAGATTATCTTATATGGCTGTCATAACACACTGCTGAGTAGGATTAGGGCAGGTGTATTATTCCCAATTGATAGCTGAGTAAACAGAAATTCTGAGATTAGTTATTTTGTTGTAGATTGTTCAGCTAGGGGCAACAAAGCAAGGAGGTGTTACACAATGCCATTTAAAATAAAAGCAGAATGATGAGAAAGTAAAATCTGAAACTTGATGGCAGCTCTTAACAATAAAGACGAGAAGTATGAAATGCATATTAAGACAAAGGAAAGCTGGCAAAGGGAGTGGAAGGTAGAAAATGAAAAGAGAAAAAACTAGTTTAGCATTCATTTGCCAATCAGATTATTGAAGAATAAGATTCTCTAATTTGACTATTTCACTTTTAGGAGAAAAGATAATGTAGGAAGTCAGGACAATCATGTGAAAAGTGAAAATGGTTCAGATCAGTGATGAGTTCAAATGTGCTGGACTGATGTGAAATGCCGTCATCTGTGGTCTTACTATTTCTTTGAATAAAATTTTAAATTTCACCTAATATAATTCTAGCTAATGTCCCTGACAGAAACAAACGATTCATTTACGAGTCCGCTAACTGCATTTCTGCTTCTATTCCTTAGTTTAAATTTTTTTTTTTTAAAGATTGTCACCTGAGCTAACATCTGGTGCCAATCTTCTCTTTTTTTTTCCTTTGTCTTCTCCCCAAAGCCCCCCAGTACATAGTTATATATTCTAGTTGCAAGTCCTTCTGGTTGTGCTATGTGGGATGCCGCCTCAGTGTGGCTTGATGAGCAGTGCCAAGTCCGCTCCCAAGATCCAAACTAGTGAAACCCTGGGCTGCTGAAGTGGAGTGTGCAAACTTAACTATTTGGTCACAGAGCTGGCCACTCCTTGTTTTAAATTTTTAAGCAAAAAGTGTTGGTAAATGAGTGTCTTTTTTACTTAGATAAGTTTTAAAATATCACAGGTTTTATATTTCAAAGAAGTTATGTCAGTATCTTTATGTACAGACATCTCTAATCAAAATATCATTAGCTTTGAAGATAGAAGTGTAAATAGAACCACAATTCATGACCTTGACAATTGTTACTCCCTACTGGGGACATCATCCAATGTCTTTTCCTTAACTATAGCATATACACACTCATGTTCACGTTCACATAATATGTGCAGACATATATGTATGATATGATAAACTGTTTACTTTTCTTAGCCTTGGAGTGTTCAAAGGTTGACAAGGGACTGCCAGCAGTGAACTTTGTGAGCATTATGTACTCAGTCATTAGAAATAAGCTGTAGAGATGAGAATTAGTCTAGGTGTGAAAGGATATGCTGATTATCTAACCCAATTGGATAGTCTCAGAAGAGAAACGATGTAGATGTCAGCTTAGCCAGAAATGATGCTCTTTTGTATTTGCGTGTGTGTGCGCGTGTGTGTGAATAGGCCCCAGAAAGTGATAACTGAAATGGCTCCAGGATCGAATAACGAGGCAGACCTGCAAATGCCCAGATTCATCAAACAGACATTACGTATTCTAACTTCCTAAGGAACCCTTTAAAAGTCTCAAATATAGCCTTTCAGCTTGCAACAATTACTTAACCATAGCAAGATTAATTCTGATGTTTTTTCCACCAGGAAGGAAACCATTTTTATTCTGTCCTGATCACGGATCATTAATACAGCTGATGAATTGTCTGTGCCTTATTCAAGTGCAGTGAGCTTCATTTAAGGAAGACTCAGATCGATACTATTTAATTTTAGTTAATATTCGAAAGATAGTATTTCCCAATAATTGACAAAACTTGTTAATAGTCGCATGGTGTAGCTTTCTCCAAGTCCGTTGAGAATAATATATTGTAAATGTTCGCCACTGTAAAAAGCAGGGATCAAAGAAGAAATTTTCACAAAGTTAGGAAAAATTAGCGTAATGAGAACTCAAAAATATACTCTAAGAAACACTTGTATAGTGTTTAACGTACTCCAAGATTTTTTAAAATTTGGTCAATGCTAAAAAGATATTACATTGTAAAACATTCACTCTGAAAGTACTAACACTTAGATCTTTTATTGTCAATGGTAATCTCATTCTTTGGCTTGTTATGAGAGAAGCCTTTGCCTATAATTCCTAACATTGGTTGGTTTTTTGTTGTTTGTGCCCTTGAGTGGATTCTGACTCCTAGAGACCCTGTGTACAGCAGAGTGGAACCCTGCTCGATCTTTTGCACCATCATCTTTTGGCACCATCTCAGATGATGCTCCACTGCTGTTCATAATGTTTTTGGCTTAATTTTTGGAAGTGGGTGGCTTGGTCCTTCTTCCTAGTCTGTCTAGTCTGGAAGCTCCACTGAAACCTGTCCACCATGGATGACCCTCTTGGCATTTGGAATACTGGTGGCATAGCTTTCAGCATCACTGTAACACGCAGCTGCCACAGTATGACAACTAATAGATGGGTGGTGTGGTTCCCTGATTGGAAAATGAACCGGGGCCACGGCTGTGAGAGTACCCAGTCTTAACCACTAGACCACCAGGGCAGGATTGGTTGGTTGTTTGAAGCTACATCCCACCAGCTCTCTGCAAGTCTGGGAATGCATTACCTAATGCAACTCTGGCTGCAGATGCATCATAGTTGATCCAAAAAGACACCCAGGACAGAATTGTAATCAGTGTGGAAGGCATGTAGGTTTGCAAAATGAAGTAACCAATGTTTCTCTTTAGACGAAAACTTAGTGACAGTCGTGGATATGCCCCTGAATTGGGGGAAAAAAAAGAAAACAATCAGATCATCATTTGATTGGAAACATCTTCTTCCTTTCACAGTGCCCCTGATTCATTTTGGAGGAAACATCCTCACCTGTTGTAAACTCCACTTTCTTGGACACCATCTTGTAGTCGACAATTGAAAACTGAGGAAGCTCAATTTTATTAACTCCGGTCACTGCTCCCTCTCCTCCATTCCAGTAAAACTCAATGTCATCAGTTGTATAGCCATCTGAAAACAAGAAATATAGCATAGTCAAACAGAGTTCAGTTGGTCTAGAAATTCATTTTGAAGACAGCCTGGGAGCTGGAGAGGAAATTCCCACCAAGTGATGGTAAGCTGGAGATGGCCTTGTCAGAAAGATATAGCCTTAGGAACTCAGCAGCTGGGACCAGCCAGTGCTCCTGTGGAGTTAGCTCAGATCTGTTGAGTCTGCTTCCTGACAGGTAGGAGGAAATGGGCTTCCAGGACTATCTGAACCTGTCTCTCTTCAGAGTCGTAAAAGTGCCTTTCTATCAAGTAACACAAATCGGATCCGTTAAAAATTTTGCAATGCCCATGGGATAAAAACAAACCAATTGTCTTGGAAGAAGAAGTGCTGATGCCAGGCCTGAGAGAAATTTCTCCCATGGACCTTTTTGGTATGATGAAAAATGCCTCGGTAACATCTATTTAGGAAGATGGCATGAGAGGTAAACTTTTTCATAAGGATAGATGGAATCAAAATAAGTAAATTTAGTATAAAAAATCCTTTAAGGAGCAAAGACAATATAGCCCAAATTTAAAGCTCTCTTCTTGTCTGACGTGATTGGGAGTGGGTTTTAGATGAGCATATGGCATACTCTTTGCTCACCTTTATACGGGCCTGGGGTGCTCTTTCATTCAGGCCAGTTCTTGTTAGGCTCCTCACATTTCACAAATGAATAGCTGTCCTGTTCTGAGCTAGACTACACATGATTTTGCTTTTAGTTGGCAACACAGAATATTTGAACTGTAAGTATTTGTTAGGGAGGAATTTTTTAAACCCAGTATATAGAGATTCTCTCTGGAGAGAAACACTATTTATAGATCAAAGCTTGAACATGAACCTCTGCTCTTGTCCTAGTTTGGGGCTGGATTTACCTAGAGCATTTGACGTCATTATGCCTATGACGGCATTAACTTTATGGCCCTTGGATGGCCTATTTCTAGTAAGGAGTGAAAAACAGGGCTGATAGAACACAGCTTCTGTGTTCAGGGCTGCCCATCAACAGCACCTGCTTGCTCACTTCGCTTCTTGAGTGCTCTAGCATGATGTCTTTGCTTTACCTGCCAGGAACAACTTCTCTGGATCCAACTTCTCATCTTCCTAGCTATCCATCAGGATCCCTGCTGAAGCACAGAACACCACCACCTCTAATCTGGCAAGGCAAATCAATGAAAACTATATTCAACAATCCAACACACATATTTTGAGTGCTAACTATGTGCCAAGCACTCTTCTAGGCTCTGAGTATGTGCAGTGGGTTAGACTTGGCCCTGTTTTTCAAGAGGTCATGGTCTAACAGCAGTCTGGGCAAATTGTTGACCCGCGGGAGTTAGAGATGGGTTTGCAGAAGATTTGGCCGGATGGGTGGAGCAGGCCTGCCTGGCAGAGGAAATAACATGTAGGGCGAATAACATACAGAGAGAATAAGATAAAGGTAGGATGATGTCAGTGGGAACATGATTTACTTCATGAAATTTACTCAATAAGCAACTCACTTTTAGCAAGAACACTGGACTTTACAGGGCAAAGTTGAATATATACAAACACTATAAAATCCTCAAAGATTTTTGTACGCAAAGGTAAAACTGGGCCCAGAAGAGTAAAGTGATTAGGTAGCCATGATGGTGTGTAGGAAGTGTAGGCAGATACCTAAGGCAAGTAGTTTTGATTGACTTTCATCACCTCGACTATGTGCTTGCCTTGAACAAAGCGTGGAACCATGTTGAATTTTCCTTGGCTTATCTATCTTTCTCCCACCAGGCTTTGAGCAACTTGAAGTCAGGGACTGGTTCTCGTTAATTTTTGTATCTCGTTATCAAGCATATGCACTGTGTTCCCAGGATATAGTCAGTATCCAATGAAAGTTTGTAGAATATTGCATTCTTGCTTCTCGTGATCAGGACTCCTGGCTCTGTGCTACCAACCATAACCTGACAACAAGGTACTAACCTATGTGTGTGTCTCTACTCATTCAATGAGTAGATTTATTGAGTGCTGACTATGTCTCAGGTGGTGGGAAAGTACTGGGGGTACAGTGTGAATAAAACTAATGTGGCTCCAGCCCTCTTGGAGCTTGCAATTTCACCTCAAATGTTACATATTTCACCAGAAAATTCCTTTCTGAATCCTTCTGTGGCAGGTATTCTGTGGACTGACTTCTCCTAGCATGTATTCTCATCTTTAGGAAAGCTAAAAACTACATTTTCCAGATTCCCTTGCAACTAAGGTTGTGGATATGATTTAGGTTCCCTGGATTAGATGGAGTAAGTGATGTCAGAGATGGTGTTTGAGGCACTCACTTTGTTGGTGCAGCTCAAACAGTACACATCACTCTGGAACCAGGAGTTCTGATTTTAGCTTTCTGTGGTCCTGGAGTCAACATGGTGGATGAAGCTACCTGATTACCAGCTTCCTGACTGGGATGGAGCTACCAGTCAGTACCCTTGGAGGGCCAGTCGGCAGTGTGGTTCTGGGCCCAGCCTAGAGCCTACAACTTTAGTCCGTTAATTTTGTAAGCACCACTTCCCTAAATTAAATCTCTTCCTGCTTAAGCTAGCCAAACGGGCTTCTGTTATCTGTAACAGAAACTAGATCATTACACTCTATTTCTCTTTTAGGGGAGAATTATTTGCTCCAGGTTTGGGATTACCAGAGCTTTTCATCACAACCTCTGCTGTGGCTTATACCAGCCATTCATTTGCTGTTTCTGTGCCTCCTAGCCCTCTTTCTACACCTTGCTCTGTACTGCTGGGGCTGGGCTCCACGTCTCCTGGCTTCATGTTAGGTGCTGTCCCTAGGAAGAGCTGCCTGAAGATTAGAAGGTGAGGGGAGGGGAGGCTCTTGATTTGGCTCTGGCAGTGCGGTAGTGCCGCAGTTGCTGGTGATGGCTGCCAGGGCAGTGGGGTGTTTCAGACTCTCACAGCACCTCTTTTGGCAACTCCACAAACAACTCGAACAGTATGTCTAATAGGATCCAGCTGATTCAGACTCATGGCCTCTAGCACAGGGCTCTTAGCGGCTTCTGGCTTTTCTCCTTCAGCATCCTTTTATCCCTCCTTCTTTTGCTCTTCCAATCTTTGTAACTAAGTTTCTCTATTAAATTCCTTTTTGAAAAATCTTGAGTGGTTTCCTGCTTTCCTGATGGAATCTCATCAGTTACACAGCACATCTTATCAAGGAAATATTTCATCTGTTTACATATCATTTTGTTTATCTCTGCTTTTGTCTCCTCCATCCCTCATTATAAGTTTTTAGAAACAAGGACCTTATTTTATTCATTAAAAAAATTCCTGATGCCTAAAAAGATTCTATGTAAGTATCCAGTACATATTTTTGAATAAATGAATTGTTGAATATTGTTTGCTGTTTAAGAGTTTTAAATTTATTGTCCCAAACTGGTAACCTGATATAGGTAACTTATTTGGTAGCATTCTTGAGCTGGATTCACGCCTTGATTATGATGATTGTCCTCAGAGGGGCCTTACAGGTGGGTCTGGGCACCAAGGAAATGGAAAAAGCTGCCTGTTCATTTAGTTTACTAGGTAGTAAATTACAACCTCAAGGTCATCTTTGAATTATAGGATCTGAGGGGAGAAACATGTAAGCAACGACTAGAGTTGAGAGTCCAGAGATGGTTTTCAGTTTGAGGTAGAGAGGGGAGAAGACAGCGGGTGGGCCAAAACAGCACCTCTCATCATCTCTCACTTCTGACGAATGCAGAACACTTCAATGTGATGCACAATAAGAGAGCTAGAATATGGCTATCAATCAATGCAAATTTTAACAGTATTCAACAATTTATATAGTCAGTAGTCTGGGTCTATATTTCCAAGATCACTTGCACTTTGTTTAACTAAAACCCATTAAGCTTAGTGTTCAAAGCACTGAGATAATTATAGGTGATTTGGGAAAGAAAAGAATGCTCACTCCTTTCGGGTAGACACTTGAGTGTTCATGGGAGCAATCATGGCAGCTGGATCCAAAGGAAAAAATAGAGGCCTAGAAATACACTATTATTGAAAGGTTAGGCAAGAGTATTTTGCCAAAGAAAGCGAATATCAGTTTACGCACCTAAACAACCTATTTGCCAAAGGTTTTCCTTTATGAACCAGTGACTTCACACAGCATCTCAAAGCTCGAACACTTGGATACTAAAGATGCTGTTTCCTAGCAACAATAACTACACAGAAGTTCTCAAAATTTCCTCGCAGCCCCTGGGGACTTCTTAGTGGTGCAGAAAGTGCAGATAAAATTAAGTTGATGTCAATGGATAAAGATGCATGAAGCTGGTACAAATGTAGAAGTATCTGGATGTTAGTGTTCCTCCTTGCTATTTGAAACACTCTATTTTGGATGCATTTTCTAATCTGGAAATAAAAATTACTCCACACAGTGCTGAATAGTTCTGGGAGGATGGTCTAAAATTGTTCTTAACTGTGTTTTAGATAATGGAGAGATTTAGCTTCTAATCCATGAGTGGGCATTAATAAATGTATTTCCCTTTGTGGAGAAGCCATAGCCTCATCTCAAGCTTCATGGTGTGAGGCGTGATTGACTTAGGCCAATTGTTAAAATACCATCCCCTTTGCTATGATGACTGGCTCAGGGTTAGGCAATAACCCAAATCTAAGACAATGAGGTCATAGCAGTCCCATGGCCAAATTAATTGCTTGGAAGTAGGTACGCGATCCAAGTTGGTCCAGTTCTAGAGAAACCCAGGACATGTGTTCAAAAGTTGCAGGAGAGATTTCCTTCTCTATTTTAGCTGTTTGCAAACAAGAAATGCTGAGTGGAGAGTGGCTGGTCCAGTTATAGGAGCCAATATTTTCCCTTCCTGTTTATGTCAGTCATTACTAGCACCAATTGAAGTCACCCTCATGATCAACATTTCCTTTCTGGTTAGAAAATGACCTATTGAAATAAATTTAGTAGTCTTCCACTCCCTAATTCCTCATACTATTTTCACAGGAGGGCAGAAATATTAGGAATTTATCAATATCTCTTCTCCTATAACTGTGTAGATCCTTTCCATTACAAGGTTACTGGATATTGGTAATGATGCATCTCAGGAGTAGATAAGAAAGCCAAGTGGGTCTAATCCTTCCAGTGACTCCAAACCTGCTGTAACACTTATTCTAAAGGCTACTTTGTATTCCTTTCTTAGATATCTCTTTACCTCTGTGATGTCCTAAGAAGCAGCAAACACACTATGGAAGCCAGATTTTTAAAGGATTTTCACAGTATTAAGAAGCTATACGTACAAATCTATGCAACAATCCACTTCATGTTTGACTTTTGACTCCTACCTGACAACTCACCATTCGAGTGATCATTCAGTCCCTAGGGATGGCCATCTCTCTATTTTCTCAGCCAACTCAATAGTTAATTAGGTTTCTAGGTAGTCATTAGAAAATAAGTCCTTATAACAAGCAAAGATTCGTCTTCTTGGAGAGCATTCACCACCTGATCCTTGTCTACACCTTGTGGTAAGAGAAAACAAACCCAGTACCTTTTCTACATGATAACACCTCCCAGTTTTGAGGATACCTCTCATGATCCCTTTCAATGTTTCCTTCTTCAGGCTCTGGTCCTCCCCAGGATACACTAGGTCTGCGAATCTTTTCTCTGCTCAGTAGTTTCCAGTATGCTTATATGCCCCTTGAAGAGTTAGAGCCCCAAACTGAGAGGTGGATGTGTTGGCCTGGTTTCTTCTACCTCTTTTTGAGTTATCTGGCAACTTTCCCCATTGGGTTGACTCACCCCCAAGATTAATCCTGCCCTGGTTGTTGAGCCACTCCTGACCAATTTAGGAATCAGGAAGTAGCAGATTTGGAATTATATCATGTCCTTCAGATTTGGAATCTTAGAGTCCAGGCATGTTTTCTGGTTTCATAAGCATCCCCTGAGATGCCCCCTTGTTTCTAGCCAGATCTAGGACCTGATGCACCAGGAGCAAGGTCAGAATTCTCAGTCTTCTCCCCACTCCAGTCAAGCCTTGGTATCTCCTGTTTGGCCAATATGTAAATTCCCAGAATGACCTTTCTAGAGTTCTGCTCCTTCATATCTGACTGCTTAATACTACCTAGTCCCTTAAACCTTGTCTACACTAGAGCATACCCATTTAAAGAATTTTGGACTCGAGGCACTTAGGTACTCTTAGAGACACCTTCCCACATTATATTAAATACATTCAAACACACTCACATCCCTCATTAAACATAATTTACATGTCACTATAAAAGCATTGGATTGCAGCTGACTTGCTAACATAATATTAGTTTTAATATTATAGTTTTCTTTGTGTATTTTGGAGCCAATAATTTGTTGAAGACCCTTGAGAAACTCATCGAATGTAGACATTTTACCTACAGTGCTTGATGGCAAAATGGCTTGGCTGGACCCCAGATACAAATAGGGCTCTAGTGCACTGCCTAAGATCTCCTTCTAAGCTTCCTTTATTTGGAATATAGCCAGTTCCTCTTAAATTTCACACTGGAGGCAATCCTGTTGCCATTATCACATCTCCTGACCCCAATTGTAGCCTGTCTTGACTTTGAAAATGGCTAGCCACCTGTAACTTCTCAAGATGAAATTACCTGCCAGGTTGGATCGCATGAAATAGCTACACCCTTGGGCTGTCCAAGTGCCCTCTCTGAGGCTGAGCCTCTGTCTGAGCCTTTTTGACCTTCTCTACTATTTTTCTGGCTCTATGCTGGTGAGATTCTTCCATGCTTTATGCCATGCCTGTTCTCATGATATTCTTGGTGTGGCTGGCTAGCGAAGAGCAGGACTTTTCTTATTCTAGTCACTGGTCTTCTATTAAAGCAGCATGAGTTCAAATTAGCTTTTTGACAGTCACATTACTTTTTTTTCTTTGACTCAAATATGGAATCTAATATTGTCCCCATTAAATTTTATCTAATTCAATTTGACTCGCTGTTCTAGCCTGTTGAGTTTTTTTTGATCCTTATTTGCTCACCCTCTTAGTTTCATGTTATCTTCAAATTTGATAAACATGCCTTTTATCATTATTCTCTTGATTAAGACAAATGTAAAATGGCAGAGACAAAGACAGAGCCCTGTAACACTCTCTCGGCAATATCCCCCTAGGTTGATATCAAAAGTCTTTAATCAGCACTTTGTGGAGTGGCACCATCATTTCTCCATTTAATATTTGCCTAATTGTTTTAGCCCGCAGTCTGTATCTATATATTTATCACATTTTCCTGATTCAATGATTTTGCAATCCTATAAATTAAGAAAGTGATGTCTGTTTTGACTTGTGTGTAGAGAAATCAAGCTGCCTCCGTAGATTACTGATTCTCCTTCTACAGGATCGAGGGCTGGAAACTTGGCCAGACTGAATCTCATCAGCTCAAGTGTCTTAGAATTTACCTTTCTTACCTTCTGGAACAACGGGATGGTGTATTCCATTCTATCAACACCAATAACCATTTTGTGTACTAATTTAAGTGTATAAGCTCATGATAGTAACCTTTCCTTCACAATATCCAGCTTCCTTTAATAAATTCTAATGGAGCTATATTGCATTAATTTTTGTAGATGCATATGTTTTAGGGAAACTATTCGTTACAGATCAGAATCAGAGTTGTTTTATGACCAAAATCAGTGGTAAAGATGGTCACCCTTGGAAATGCTAAAATCTTATTATTAAACATTTGTCTTATATGTTTCTTAACAATAAAATTTTCTCAGAACAAATGGCTACCATCCATCTATATTTTGTCTTAATAGTCAAAGAAGAGAATGTTTTATGTCTCAGAAAAAAAGCCTTACCCACCCATTGTTTCCTATTTATATTAGCAATCACAGAGTAGATTTTTCTGGGGTGCTAATGGTCAAATTTTCTTTTATAGTCTTAAAACTATTTTACATTGTCTATACATTTAATGAACATCCCAACTCCTCGCACCTTCCCTCCTTAAAAAAATAACTTGGGGAAAAGATGGAAATAAATTGGGACTATTAACTCCTGTTCCTAAGTTCTGGATCTGGGTACAACTTTCTCAAAAAGATGAATCTTATAGTATTGCAACTAAATAAAACATGTACTCTTTGCAGAGTTCTGTGAGAAATCTCTGTTCCAATATTGAGACAGACTTTTGCTTAATATTACTATCATGGAATGGAGCGGGCCCTGCCTGCTCAACTCACCTCAAATGAGGTCTTGGAGTTATTGTGATTGGATGTCACCTCTGCCAGTAATTTCCACTCTGGTTAAAAAGGAAGATCAAACCTCCCTCAATTTTGAACTAGTTGTTTGGTCGTGGGCAAAATCCTTTATGCCTGTGTTCTCTAAGCAGTGGAATGACCATATTCACTTGAACATATGAATAAGAAATTAACCCCATAAGCAGAGAATCTAAATTAGTTGTCAGTATCTGAATGTCTTTAAGATTGTTTTAAAACCCAATTTAAGATTGGATATTGCTTAAGAATGCCTGATCTATTTGACATCCTTAAAGGTGTGCATTACTGTTTCATTCAAAAAAATAAAAACAGGGGCCGGCCCTGTGGCCAAGTGGTTAAGTTTGTGTGCTCCACTGGGATTTCGCCAGTTTGGATCCTGGGCACGGACAAGGCACCATTTATCAGGCCATGCTGAGGTGGCGTCCCACATAGCACAGCCAGAGGCACTCACAGCTAGAATACACAACTGTGTACTGGGGGGGTGCTTTGGGGAGAAAAAGAAGAAAAAATAAAAAGAAGATTGGCAACAGTTGTTAGCTCAGGTGTCAATCTTTAAAAAGAAAAATTAAAAAATAAAAACCAAAATCAGGTCTAGTTTGGAGAAGGGAGTCACCGCTGACTTTGACAAGCACCTAATGTGCCACCTGTATCTTTATTTTCTAAAGTGTAAACTACTTTTGAGGTAAATAAAACCACAAACAAGTAAAAGTGGAAACCAAGGCAATTACCCAGCTAATTCAAATGCAATATTACTTTAGCCTTACAGTTCTGACAATGTTATTGTTGGCATGAAACCCCAGATTAGTAGTTTAGGTAATAACCTCAGTTACTAATTTAATTTTTATGAGAATGTTGTATCTTAAATGTGGAAAATTATTCATTATCTTCATGGTATTTTTATTTTGAAGAGTCATGCACATCCTAGTTGCTTGTGAATCCACCCTGAGTGGTTACTGAATTTAGTTTTATTTTATTTAAATTCTTCTTTCCTTTTTTTAAGAGGGTCACTTCACTGAAAAATTCTGATAAGAAATGGTGATTTGTCAATAGAGCACATGTTTTGGAGAACTCATTAAAAACCAAAATAAAATGCAAAACCCAAAACTCATCGAAACCTGTCATGGCAAAATATTTACAGTATGTTGTTAAGAGAAAACAACGTAAAAATATATATGTATGTGTATATATAACCAAGAATATATATGAAAATAGCTAATAGTGGTTACCTCATGTAGAGTTTCTTTGAAAAAGAAAACCCCAGTAAGTTATTTTTATGTTTTAGAAGTTGTCTAAATATATTCTGGAAGAGTCAACTTCACATCTGTGAAAATTATTTAAATGACCTGTAGAGGGCACTCAAGATCTTCCAGACTCATAGGCAGAGACTCAGGAGATCGCCTGAAAATTTTACTCCTTTCAGTTGCAGGAGTTTTAGATTTTTCGTGACGATTTTAGCTTTGGATCACCAATTCTCGCAAGGTTTCATTTTAAAATTCATTTATGTTAAATGAAACTAGAACAATTGTGATTAATATACCTTGTCACAAATTCAGATTTTTTTGCAGGAAATATCTGTTTATATTTAAATACATGAAACTCTAATTGATTACTAAAATAACTATAACAAATTACCTGTTTCAGTATATTTAATGCTTACTTTATGATCTTTTCACTAACGTCTTGAAAAGCACAGTCTATGATATTTTAGCTATGCTTTTGAGTTCACAAAAATCTACATGTAGCAAATGATATCGATCCATTCTTCACATCTCTCAGTTATTATGATTATGCAGCTGGTAGCAATAAAATGCATTAAATTAAAAATTACCATTCTATTGGGTCAGAGTTTATTTTCAATTTTTATTGACTGATTTGCCCAGTTCCTAATTTCTTTTAGGTATCATCTACGTCTTTTAGTCTCATATCCCTTATCCACTCACACTCAGATGACATTTATTGAGATCCAATTAATTCAGTTTCTAAATGTGATGCCTTCCCCATTTGTGAATGCAAAGTATGTAGTCCCTGCCCTGGGTTTTCACAGATGTGTTGCGCACAACCAACAATAATAATATAGTACCAGGCTCTAGTATCTAAAAAAGGAGGATTTGACTTCCCAACAAGATAGCTTTTCTCTGGCAATTTTCAGCCATCTTCAAATGTACCATGTTTTTTGGATTTCCTCTAGGATCGGGTTGGACAGCCTTAGCGACGTTGAGGCCATGTGCTTTTGTGGCTCACAAACTATTGTACGTTCCTGTATAATTTCTTGGCTATTCAAACCATGTGAATAGAACATTGTAGAGCTGACAGTTCACAGTTGTTGGTATCTATAGCGTATCTACACTCATTCTCAAGCGCTAGATTGGTGTCACAGAGGTTATTGTGTTAGACCTTTTGGGCACATTAATATCTGTATTTTAAAAATTGCATTGTGTCTGGGCATGACAGGAAAAAAAACCTCTATCCGATTATTATTGGTTTTGCTGGAATTGATTTTTCACTCTGTGTAATTTGGCAGTTACATTGATGAAACATGTGGCTTGCTGCCATTTTATTTATATTGAGGGCTTTATTTCTGATGTCCATGAAATAGGAAGACAGGCAAATACAAATTTATCTTTGAAGCTGCCTGGTGTAGAAGTTTGGGAACAGCAGTTAGGAAAGGGCGTTGCTCTGTAGTTACTGCCTGATCTCTGGCCAGGAAGAAAACAATGATTATTACTTCCACTTTTCAGAGGGGAAAAATGAAAGTATAGACTCTCATGACCTGATTGGGAAAGCTGAATGCTTCCAAGTCTCTATCTGTGGAAATGGGGCCAATGACCTGCGTTACCTGACTCATAGGGAAGGTAAAAAATGTTGTTTTGCAATGTTACAGCTACAGAGTGTTTCTTAGAAGCAAGCTATCATCAAAATACTTGGAAGTATTACACAGGCATCACATGTTGCTTCAGGATGGGCTATAGCAGTGGTTCTCAACTGAGGGTGATTTCCCCCACCCAGGGGACACTTGGCCATACCTGGAGACATTTTGTGTTGTCGTGACTTGGAGATGGGTGCTACTAGTATCCAGTGAGTAGAGGCCAGGGATGATGCTAAACATCCTACAAGGATCAGGACAGTGCTCCACATGAATTATCCAGCTCAACACATCAATATTGCTGATGTTGAGAAAGTCTGGCCCACAGTTCTAGAATGCTGTGGTTGGTAGAATGGTTCATATTAAAACTATTGATATCGGTGATGTGACAAGTGGTTCATAATGATACCTAGATCTCATTCTAAATAGATAGAACTTTTGGGAAAGGAAGATATAGAATCATTCTGTAATCAAATTGTAAATAGAACTTCATTTTATGATCCAAAGGTCTCATGCCCACCCCTGGCCTAGACAATAAGACTGTGGTCACACACTACTGAGGGAGGCTAGTGAGAAAAGTGGCCCTTGGGTAACCTGACTAATAAACATGGCAAATTCTTGGCTTTTTGGTTTAAAAGATGCTGGCCTGAAAGTCAGATAGAAGGACGTCTACACATGCAAACTTTCTGAAGAGTTCTCTTCACCCTGAACTTCCCCCACACCTGCAGTCCTTAAAGACACTTCAAGGAAGGGAAGAGGAAGAAGAGAAGTAAAGAGGAAGGAAGAGTGAGATGTGAATTTGGGAAGCCCTGTGTCTGCCTCTGTCCCTTCACGCTGGTTGTAGGCCAGGCTAGACAGCCTCTTTAAAGTTCCTCAGTTGAGGAGACCCTGAGCCTTAGGCTGAAGGTGAGCAAGCATTGTAGAGAGAAGGCTTTTCATTCCACCATTTGGCAAAACAGGCAGTATGCTCTGTTAAGGCTGCAGAGTGCCAGAGACAACTCTGTCTGAGTTTCTTGTGGGTTCCTAACAGTGAAGGAGGATTTCAGAGGGTTCTGGTTGCAGACACGCACTGGGAGAGAACCTGTGGTCCAGTAAGAGATCTCAGAATTCCCTCACTGGAAGGATGCAGCATGACAGTTCCTGCCAGGGATCAGAAAAAGACCCAGTTAAGTCTTGGGCACCTTACTAGTGCTACGAGATTTGGGTGGGAGCTAAGTCAGCACCCACAGAATGTCCAGTTGCCCTTGGAGTGAGACCTGATTTCACCTGTGCTGAGACCAGACAGAACAAATTACCTCTGAAGTCAGAGGCTGGCCCGGGACCTGACAAACTGAGCTTGAGAGGTGAACAACCCCTCCCCGAGCCCCTGGGGTCATGTATCTGTAAACACCTCCAGATCTTAGAATCATTCCCAGGGGAAGAAGTGGCACAAAGGGGAGAGAGTGCCAATCAACTAAGGCACATGCCCTCAGCTCTCCTGGTGGCATTGACTCTGGTGCTCCCTGAGCTCACTGTCCATGCCAGGGGGAAGAGCAGGGTGGAACTGCATTTACACCTGAAGTGTCTGAGAAAGTGCTGAATTTGAGAGAGTATATGGAAGTTAATAGAATGAGCCATATAACCTAAAATTAAATTAAATAATGGAAAATAAAAACTACTTTTTGACACAGTTTAGTTTGCAGACTGAAATTCTTGCCTATTTTAGCTGTATCTATGGGAAAAAAGTACAGAGATTATGAAGTCTAGTGCCTCATACCCAATCACTATAGACTATCCAAAGGCCAGTTTAGAATTCTAGCAAGAAGACATACAGTTAGATTCCCACGAAACAACGTAGCTGGGCTTAAGGAGTAGATTGAATTACGTTTTCTCCCCAAAGAATCTCCATTTTGATCTTTTCAATTATGTAGATGGGTGCTCAATTTCCAGAAGTTCACGTTACTAAAACATGGATTTTTAAATAAAATTGTACTAGAAGAATCCTTGATCATAGTATTTTTATGCTATATTTTCAAATTCTTTAGACATAATTGGGTTTAATCCATATGCTGTGGACCACAGGACCCTGAAAGTGAAGATAATGCTGCCTGCTTATCTAGATCACTTTGGAGCAGCCAGTTCTTTTTACTAATTTTCATTTCAAAAGGAAGATTTTTGGCTAGATTACTTTTCTAGACCTTAGAGCAGTCATTTCTCCTGAGAATTCTTTGAGAAATTTCCTATAAATATTTATCCTTAAAACTACATTGCTTGGCTACTCCTCCCTTATTAAAGATTATCTTTCACTAAACGGTGTTACATGGCTGGCAAATGTCTGTTGACACTTAGTTAGGCGTTCCATCCAGTAGACCTTTTCATTCCAAGGCAAGTGATACACATTGCCACAAGAAATTCCAGAGAAATTAATATAAAAAGAACATATAAAGCAAGTTAGACATTCTACTCCAGAATAGACCCTGGAAATAAATACTAATGATTAAATAAACATCTATATAAAAGCATCCGTGTGCTCTTGTGATCATAATTATAGCTGCCATTGATCTTGTGTCTTTTATGGGTCAGATCTAGAGCTAAACATTTTACATATGTGATCGCATCATTCAATCCTTAGGAAGCCTTATAGGAAGAAATTATCACCATCATAACGATTAGGATACTGAGGCTTAGACAGTTTAAGTAACACGGTCACAAACCCTATTAGGACAGTGTTTCCACTGTTAGTCTGTTTCCAAAATCTTTCCTCTCTACCACACGGCCTAGTTTCATACTAATTAACTTATACTATTAGTTCGTACTTTTAGTTTCACGTTACAGAAAAAATTACTTTATATCCTTTTAGGTTGAATCATCTGAAAGTGCTAATATTTGACCTTTTAGGGACCTAAAATGACAATTTCATATGGTTAATCTTAGTATAATACAGTATACAGTGGCTCAACTCAGTTAAAATTGTGGGTTTGGGCACCATGAGAGTCTGTGGACTCGTTTTGGTCTATTGCCTTATTCATGTCACAGATTGCACTGCCAATCTGTAATCTTGAATAGCATGAGGTGTTTGAAAAGCTATGCATAAGTCATTTTGAATCCATCACCCGAGGAGAAAAAGATGTCAAAGCAGCTCTGCTGTGATGGAGAGAAACACATGTGGAATCCAAAGCCTGGATTCTGGTCTCAGCTCTGCCACTGACCGCTTATGACCATGCCTAGTCTCAGCTACCCATTCTGTGAAATGAGGCTAATCGTAACTACCTCACAGAGTTGTGAGGATTAAATAACTTAATTAAAAAGAAAAACATTTCTTGCATACCTACTATGCCCAGGCATTGTGATGTGTTTTTGGGATAAACAGATGAATAATATTTTTATCTCAAAAGAACTCATCGTCTTAAGAGAGATACGATAAATAAATAAATACAATATGATTTTAAAGGTGCTAAAATAAGAGAATGTACAAAATATTACAGGAGCATCGAGGAGGAAAGGCCACACTCACCCATAGAACACAATCTCAAAAGCAGAAGCTCATGTGTCTTGTTTACACTCTAATAAGCCTTTACTAAATATTGATTGAATAAATGAATGACTCACGGGGGTTAAAGAAGAAGATTAGGAATAAAACTTCACTTTCTTTGGCTCTTCCATTTCCTCTCTGCCTTTTTGCTGCTCAAATCATGTCAGCCTAGCTTGTATCTCCATTCCTCTCATAAACCTCCTTCTGCAATAGCTTCTTTTTAGGTTTTTTTGTTGTTGTTGCAATTCAACAAAGATGAAAAGTATATTCTTGGTGTGATTTTAAACTGGCAAGACTAGGAAATATTTCCAATGCCCAGCAAAGAAAACAATCAGCAGAGTGAAAAAGCAACCTACGGGATGGGAGAAAATGTTTGCAAATATACAAGGAAGTCATACAACGCAATAGCAAAAAGCTAAATAACCCAATTAAAAAGTGAATGAGGGACCTGAATACTCGTTTTCCCAAAGAAGACATACAAATGGCCAATAGATACATGAAAAGGTGCTCAACATCACTCATCATCAAAGAAATGTAAATCAAAACCACAATGAGATATCACTTCACACCCATTAGAATGGCTATCATCAAAAAGACAAAAGATAGTGTTGGCAAGGATGTGGAAAAAAAAGGAACCCTGTACACTGTTGGTGGGAATGTAAATTGGTACAGCCATTACGGAAAACAGTGTGGAGTTTCCTCAAAAAATTAAAAAGAAACACTTTATGATCCAGCAATCTCACTTCCAGGTATACATCCGAAGGAAAGGTAATCAGTATCTGCACTCTCATGTTAATTGCAGCATTACTTAAAATAGTCAAGATATGGAATCAACCCAAATGTCTATCAATGGTTGAGTGGATAAAGACAATACAGTGTGTGTATATATATATACTCTCTCTCTCTCTCTCTATAGAATATATATATTTATATACACACACTATAGTGTGGAACAATGGAGTGTTATCTAGTCTTAAAAAAGGAAATTCTGCCATTTGTGACAACATGGATGAACCTGGAGGACATTATGCTAAATGAAATAAGCCAGACACAGAAAGACAAATATTGCATAATCTCACTTATATGGAATCAATGTTTGCTTAACTGCCAAATCAACTGGGCCCTTTTTAACCTCTCTTACCTGATCTTTTAGTTGTGTTTGTTGTTGCTGATTACTTTCTCTCAGAAACCCTCACCTCCTCTCACTTTTTTGAGATGACATTTCTGGGTTATCTCCTTGTCTGTCTCTGAGAGTTTCCTGTTCTCTTCTTGGGATTTTCTCTCAAATCAAAAACTCTGATTTTCCTTAGAGAACATCTTACTCTTCTTGGATAGTACTTCCAGTCTTGGTTTTAACTATTGATGATGATTTCTAAATCTTATTTCCAGAATATAATTCTCCTTTGAGACTTAGACTTGAAATTTCTAACAATCTTCCTGTCATCCTCAGATGAAAATTCCTTCAGGACATGAAACTCAAAATGCTCATCATCTCATCTCCCAAACATTTTGTCCCTCTTCTGGAACCCTCACACTCCCAGTTTGTGCACTATCATTCACCTAGTCACTTGTGGGAGACATCCTTGATTCTTTCTTCTTCTTCACTTATTGTGAATGGTATTACCAATATTCGGTTTTCCTCCCATTCCTGGACACACGGAAGATCACATTTCCCAGACCCCTTGCAATTAGTCAGGGCCATGTGACTAATTCTGGTCAGTGGGCTATAACCAAAAGTGACAGGTGTTACTTCATATTACTTCTTCACACTCTTTTCCCTCTCTGTCACGACCCAAGAAGCTCTCTTTTCCAGATGGTGCTGCTATTAGGTTATAGAATCTCCATCAGATGGGTCCCTGAGCGATTCTGTGGAGAAGAACCCCTCCTCTGCATCAATTGATGATAGACATTTAGTGTAAACAGGATAGAAACCTTTGTTGTGGTAAGTCATTGAGATTTTGATGTGTGTTTCAGACTGAAGCATGACCTGGCTCTCCCACTGATAGATTTACCTCATCCAATAAATAAAAACGTCTTTCTAATTTCCCATTTTCTACCTCTGTTATCTTAATTCTATTCATGATTGCTTTCCTGGATTGCTTCCACAGCCTCCTAGCTGGGTTCATGAAATACTCTAGTTTTTATCCTTTTAAATTAATCTTCTACACATCTACCAAAGTGTTTAATTTCAAATACAAATATGACAATGTCACTCCCAGCTTGAATCTTTTAATGATCCCTCATTACCTATAACAGTAATTTTTAAACTTTGTTCCCTGGAACAGTTAATTGGTGTTCTGGAAAAAAATAACTGCTAAAAGACTAATGTCTCCAGGTTCAAGAAGATTGTGCACTAATGAAGACCATCTTGGAGGTTAACTAATGCACATGACTAGGATATTAAAATATCATGTGGTAAAGAAATTGGTATAACTTGTTTTAAATAGTCCTTTTCCCCAATAATTAGAACCCTACCCATTTTTAGAAGAATGCCCTTTAGCATCAGAGTATCAGAGTACTGTCTAAGCCCTTTCCCTGGAGGCTCTTTATGATCATCCTCTGGCTATCTGCCCTTCCAGCTTCTTTTCCTACCACCTTTTGCTTCACAATTTATGCTTCACCAACATTAAATGTGTACAGGTCTTGCATACCCCGTGCGTGGAAGAAATCTGTTTTTGGCAGTGCTGTTTACTTTAACTGGAATGCCATGACCCCAGCCCCATGCCAGTCACTCACATAACTTACTGTCAGTCTTTTAAACCGCATTCAGATGATGTTTGCTGCAGGAGACTGTCGTGCAAGACCTAAGACTTCATATATTATGTGCTGCCTTGACATCTGGCGAAATTAAGAAGGCCCTGATCTGCTCCTGCAGATAAGATCCTCTAGACCACTAACTCTCCTTATCAAGGGGACCAGGCACAGGTCCTGCTTATCCCTGAATAATGGGTTTCAGTTCCCTGCCAGCCTGTAGAATTATTCAAACAAACCAATCATGTCCATCCCCCCCAACCATGGAAACCAGGGATGCATCTTACCCCCTTGATACTACAAAGCCTGCCTCCCACAGCCCCTGATTATTCACTCTGTTCCCAAGTGCAACCCTCATGTGGCCTTGCATGATATATTGTGTCTCCTCTATGTGACTAATAAACTGCTATTGATGTCTTCTGTCCACCATCAGGTGTTGCATGTTCAGTCATCCCTATAACCCTAAGGCAGGAATCCCTGTCTTGCCAACAGAATGAACAGAAGTCAATTAAAACAGAGATCTTCCTAGACACCATGCCTCACAGCTTCCTTAGTGCAACCTGACCCCACAAGCTCTCTCTATATGTCTTTCCTTGCACATGCCACATTTTATTGTAATTATGTCTTTATGTGTCTGTCCCTAAATTAGATTGTGAACTTCTTGATGTCAGACACCAAGCCTTACTTACCTAGTGTCTTGTACATTGTTGCCACAATGCTGCTTATGAATCTGATGAAAATATTAAATAATGTGTCTTATTGGCAATTGTTACAAGTCACAGCTCAAGACTCTACCAGGTTGATACTGTCCTTATTCTAGAGATGAGGAACTTGAACCTTAACTGAGTAATTTTCCTTAAGACCACACAACATCTTGAGGCACAGATGGATCTTAAATCCAAGTATGTCTCCTAAGACTGTCATCTTTATATGTAGACAGATATACTGCTCAGTCATGAGTTGGTGATGTGACAAATGACTTGGTGATGTGAGTGACACTCATGCGAGTGTGACCTTCCCTTTGTCTACAAATTGGTGAGTGGAATCCAAAACTAGGCAAAAGAGAGGCAAAGTCTCTCACATTCTGAAGATAACCACAAATGGCTGGGACTCCATGTCCCTTCCTGGGTGTAGTGAGAGGGAGCAGACACTGGGAAAAGCATTGATATGTGGCACAGGATTGCAATCACTCACCCATTAAGCAAAGACTATTTTCTCCCTTTATTTATGTTCCTCCTCCCAATATCTAGTCCCAGAGAGGAAGGCAGGCTGACAGCTCATGACTCACCCCTTTGCCTCCTACTGCAATTCCTTGGGCTCTGCGGGCGTGGGGAGGAGGGGGAAGGCTGGGGGTGGCAAGAGATTGGAATTTTAAACATGACTGAATTTTTTTGGTAAATAACTGAAAGTGGCCAGAAAGTTGTGGAACTGGTTGACATACAAGGATAGAAAGAGATTCATTGGCACGTTTCAGACCAGGATGGGAGAAAAAATGAAACTTCTTGTTTGTATCCAGCAAGTTCTGACTGTTCAGTAAACTGCTCACCTAAGCAGATTGGTAAAGGGAATTGCTTCACATGAAGCGAACTGAACTCAGTCAGTGGAACGTGGAAGAAGGTTTTGTCTACTCCTTAGGGGTACACCTGAGAACTTGTTCCTGTCCACTAATTACGATCCCCTTATAAGCAGCTTTGTGGTGTCCCTGGGATGTCAACCCCCAGAATTTAGAGGCAACTACTTGCCTCTGCTTGGAGGTAGACCCTGGAAGGACAAGCAGCTGAGCACTGCTCTCCATCTCTACTGTTCCAGATGTTTACCTGCATTGGCACACAGAACACACCTGCACGATCATTATTGTGAGTGCCACCATAAAGCCTCTCATGAAGTATCTTTAAACTAAAGGTGAATTACCAGGATGCTGAAAGATTTCCTTACCAAATTCTAATCAGCCGTTTGTGTAAAGCTTGAGGACAAGAAGGAAATTATGTGTGTGTGTCTTTTTTATGGTATAGGAAATCAGGCTTGGATGAGTTACTTAGGAAATTGAAGAGAAACATCTCTATGATATGTCTATATTTAAATTTGAGTTTTTGCTGTTTCTTTTAGTGTGGGCTGTAAATACATTGAAAAAGAGAAAAGAAAGACCACAAAGACAAAGTCACAAAATACTACTCTTTTTTGCATATTCATGGTCAGTCATTATTCTTGAAGTTATGAAAAATAAGCATTTTTCCTACTGCCATTTTATGGAATGCTGCTGTCTTCACTTGTGAGTATTATTATGTTTTCATGACTCCAGTCACCACACAGGCTTGGAAGGGGACAAGGTTAGATCAGAAGGGGTTCTGGCTGGGCAAAGTATGTCAGAACTAGAAGGGAATTTGGAAATTGATTGTCTCACTTTACTAATTGGAACTTAAGGCCCAGAGAAATTAAGATTTGGCTGAGCTCACACAATTAAGTTGAGGAATGGTAAGTTTGAAATTAGAAAAAAGAATTAGATGAGGATATGGATAGATTTGCCTGTTGGCTTAATAACAGTTATTGCAAACTGCTACTGCTTTAATTCTAGGGAATATAAACTTAACTGGGGAAATTATTTCTTTTGTAGAAATGTGTGTGTGTGTGTGTGTGTGTGTGTGTGTGTATTTGTATAAACAGAAAAGGCAGAAAAGTGAAGAGGTAATTACGTATTGCAACTGAGGCCTAGACACAACAAGAATAATTTAGTGACTAAATGAGTCCAGATCTTCACTGTACTGAAAGAAGGGCCTGAAGCTCAGAAGGACCACAATTTGCTCATAGTCACATGGGGAGTTAGCAGCAGAACAAGATCAAGAACGTGGTCCCGCGTTCTGTGCTCTCTCCACTCAGCTAACCGCCTATATTCATTCTTTGGTAGTATTGAGGACAAATTTAACATTCCCTAAAAGATAATAAAAATTTATTTTACTAAAAGTGATCAACTTAAACAATGTTAGTGGTCATAGACCACTGAGACTATTAGCTTTTATAAGAACACAGACTAGGGTCTGAAGCAATGTATGTTGAGAAAGCAGGTCAAAGCATGGAGAAAAATCACTTTGCCAACTGCAAGAATCTACTGTGCTGGGAGCTTCTGCCTGGCTCCCTGTAAGATTTCTGGGAGGAATGAGAATTGTCCTAGAGCATGGTTTCTCAGCCTTGCCAATATTCTATTTTGTGCTGGATGCTTCTTTGTCATGGGGATCTCTCCTGTGCTTGCTAAGATGTCTAGCAGCATTCCGGGCCTCTACCCACTGGATGCCTGCAGCATCTCCCCTCTTTGTCTATGACAATCATAAATATCTCCAGACATTGCCAAATGTCCCCGGGGGGCAAAAGTGCCCCAGTTGAAGGGCCATTGGCTTAAAGTGTTAGGCCTGAGCCCATGGGTGCTCAGGTGTAGATAACACCAACTAAGTACAGGGCCAGGAGACTGGAGAAAGTGAGCACGGCAATTCTTGACACCTTCAATTACAGGATGTTTATTTATTAACTGATATTTTAGTCGCATATACACACAAGCTGGCGTTGAGGTGCTAATTATGGGACACTTTTTGAGTGTCTACAAAGGGCTTCAGGTTTTGGGTGGTAGTAGAGGTATGACACTGGGCTTGGAGCCTCCACTCCCAGAGCACTGTCTGCCTCCTCCGTGCCTAACCTTGGCCAACGACCTAGGATTCCAGGGTCCTAGCTAAGAGGCGAACCTTACCTGGTGTGACAGAGACTGCTCAAAGGAAATTAGTTGCCCTCTACTTCCTTTCCCCACCTTCCTGTGAGCTAGAATGTGGATATGATCAGCCAGTCTTGACCATGTAGAAAAGGGAAACTGCTTAGGGGATGGCACACAAGATGAGAGGAACTTGGTGTCTGGGTATTCTTTTGGACCAGAGCTATTTCCTCACTGTGAGGAGAGCTATTTCCCACGCCTACCTTTGGACTGTTATATAAGAGAGAAACAAGTGTCTTGTTTGAGCCTGTGAATTGTGCGTTTATTTCTCTAGTAAGTCAGCTAGTCTGTGTCTTACCTAGTATGGCAACATGACAAGATGAACACTGAGTTTAAGGCTGAAGACAGGAGGGGAACTACAAAGAGTGGTACAATGGGACAGCAAAGGGCTTGATTGGAAAAAAGAGAACGTAAAAGGCTTTCTAGGAAAGCATAAGGTTTACTGGATGAGACTTCCTGTATTTATTGACTCCCTTCAGGTAGAAGGTCAATTATTAACGCATCCCTTTTTGGGATAGTTGAAGGTCTCTATGAGCAGATAAGAGAAGTACAATGAAGTGACCCCTTTTCTGTCAGGTTGAGAGGTCTGCCTCCCTAAAGCCACCTTTGGTAGATAGAGGAAGCTTTGCCTTTGGCTATAAATTATTTATTGAGCTTCTGTCAGTTCCTGGGATGGTGTGCTCGTGTGGGATACAAACAGGTATTAGACACAGTAGCTCCCTAAAGGTGCTTACAGTCCAATCACGGAAATCTAACTTACATTAAGAGACACACACTATAAAGTAGCATATGACAAATTCACTGGTCAACAGTAAGGTCTCTAGAGAATAGTGCTTCAAATGAGTTTTGAGTGACAGGTGATAATAATGGTAATGCCTACTAAAAATATAGCACACGACATGTGCCAGCAGTATTCAGATAAGCAGAGAGGAGGATAAAAGACATTTCAGGTAAGCGAATAAAGAGGCTTGGAAGGAAGGAAGTCAGAATGCACATGGCGGGTGGGACGAGGTTTTGCTGAAGGAAGACTTCAGCAGCGCTGGGGTTTGGACACCTTACACGGCTTCGGTAGCTCAGGTTATACCTCACTTGCAATGCCATAACCTAATGGCACAAAACCTCAGAAAACATTTTAATAGTCTAAAGAGCAGTAGAAATTGAAATCTGCCAGCACACGAAATCAGTCAGGTAAATCGTGAAGCACAACTCACAGTACGATTGTTCCCTGACAGTGTAAACCGTGTAACTTTTCATCATGATACAAGCTAAAGTCAAAGAAAGATTATGAGTTGTTGCCTCATGGAGAAGTCCACCCCGCCAAGTGATGTTCTTCTTCTGTTATTGAAGAATACAAGGAGAAAATGTTTCTGGAAAGTGGGGGAGGTGTTGAGATTCTTCCCGTTCCCCACTTCATGCTACTCCTCCAACGCTAGTTCTCTCTGTAGTGGTGGATAAAGACTTAGTTTGGAGCCAGACTGTGGATCTTAAATAGTTGAATTTATCCCATAGACAAAGAGAAGCAATTGAGGCTTTTAAAATCAGTGGGTAGCATAATTAGGATGTCTTTATAGAGAAATTAATCTGGTTGCAGTGCTTAGAATATATGAGTGGAGGACAAAACCAGAGGAAAAGATGCTAGTTAAGATTTTTTTTTGCAATAATTCATGCTGATGTAATTTGAGGGCCATTAGGAAATGTTCTGCTACCTGGGTGAGAGACAATTCATTTTCTGGCAGAGATTAGTTACGGGTATTCGCCTGCATGCACACTGAAGAGATCTGGGTCTTAGGAAAATGGCTCATTATACATGTAAGTTGGGATAGAGGAGACAGTCAGACACATTCTAGATAACGCAATGGCTTTAGGAGCCTGGAGGTATGTCAAACTGGGGATCTGTGGGCAGCCTATGGGTAGTATGAGGGCAGTGTGTGTAGGGTGAGAGTGCCAAAGTTAAATTTGCCTATGACATACTTCTACCTACTGTGTCAATCAGGGTCCCAGTAGGAAACAGATGGCACACTGTTGTCGAGGAGTTAATAAAAGGGCTATTTACAACCCCAAGGACAGGGCTAAGAGAAACCAACAAGGGATGGCTAAGCATCCCAGAGCCAGTGACCATCAGGGGGCCAGATACCAACCACTCCTAGAACTGAAAGGTCAAGAAGAGAGACTAGACTCCCTGTGCTCAGAATCCAGAGGGAGTAACTGCAGGAGAAGGCTGTCCAGCAGAAGCTGTGGCCTTGGTAGAGGGATGGAGTCCATCCATGGCAGTGAGGGAACCACAGGAGTAAACACCTTGACTCATTCTCTAATATCCTGCCCATGCCTCTCATTGTTAAAATCAACCAGAAGGTCGAGGGCAAGAAAACCTGGACACAGTCCATAAGTCCACCTCCTAGAACACAGAACAGGAGGGAGAAGGGTAGAGAGAGATGGAGTGGGGATGGGAGAGGAGCAAAGGGAAAAGTCTAATGTGAATCTTCCTGGGTTGTTAATCAATACAACCCAGGATGGGAAGAAATGATCCCTCTCCAAAATACCTCTCCAATGGACCTCCTTTTAAAATGAAAGGTGTCCTGGAAATGGTAGAATTAAGCGAATGCAAACTAAGTGGCAATTAGTTAATGAATGAATAATAGATTAAATGTTAGGAAGATATTGAAAGGACAAACAAACAAAAAGACAAAATAGACTCTATCTTTTGCAATTTTCCCTGGGGCTCTCCATACCTTAGCTACAGAGGCTTCATCTGTGCTTCTTACCATAAGCAGGTGTGGAGGCTGAGCCGAGGGCTAGAAAAAAAAAGGACTTTTTTCAGATGAGGACTGGAGAGGGAAGGATGGACAGAAACCAAGGATACTAGGAGCTCATCTCTTTCCCCTCTTTGACCTATGGTCTTTGTTTCCTTATTACATCAAGAATATATTCTGAGGTACAAGTCAGTATCTCAATATTGTTTTAGAATCTCTTGTTGCCATGGTGTATGTTGACTAATTCATTTTTTCCCTATTTCTATTTTAGTTTATTCTGCTTACTTATTTAATATTCTTCTTTTTCCCTTGTCTTCACTTTCTTTCTCAAAATCTTTTTTTCTGTTCTAAGGAGAAAACAAATCTTAAACTGTCCTGAAAAGAGTTTATGCTCAACTTCTACGTATTGCTTTTAACTTGGATTTTCTCATTTTATCTTTTTTTTTCATCCTCTGACTTTCATGTTTCCAGATTTTTATCTCATTGGTTCTAGCCCTTTTATGTTTTTTATTTATACTGGTTTTATCTGCAATCTTTTATACCTCTTCTTTTCATGGTTGGATTTTTTAAAAATCTCTTTTTCAGTTTTTCTTTTCTTCTATTCTTTAAGTTTTATCTTTATTGCATGTTATATTTTTTAGGCTTAAAATTCTGCTTTATTTTGCCTTTTAATTTTATTCTTAGCCGTAATTTTATGCTTTCATTTGACCCTCGAATTTCTTTTCTACCTTTTTCATTTGACTGTAACTTTCCTTCTCTTCCTCCTCCTCCTTTCCCTCATCTTCCCCCATTCCTCCCTCTCCTGCTCCCCCCACTCCTCCTCCTCCTCTTCCTCCTCCTGCTCCTCTTCCTCCTGCTCCTCCTCCTTCTCCTCCTCCTGCTCCTCCTCCT